>NC_091586.1:26036985-26049485 GCF_042767895.1 Penaeus vannamei | reverse complement strand
CATAACATAGAACACACAGATGTTACATTTCAACTGTAAACAATTCATATACAGTTTCAACTGCCTAAAAAAGAAGAAGAAAAAAAAACATAACAAAAAGACATTCACTCTCAAATGATAAATAAATCAGAAGAACAATGAGAGTAAGAAAACCTGAAAAAGAAATAGCAGAATATAAAGAAAAGAGAAGAGAAGCAAAGAATAAGAAAAAAAACGTGAAAGAGAAGGAAAAAAAAGAGAAAAAGAAGAAAACGAACATGAAAAAAAAAGAAAAAAAAAAAAGAAAAAAAAAATAATTACTAACACTCCAATTTTTTTTTCTCAACAATAAAAACTCACAAATCCACGATGTCAGCTGCACATCGACGTCTGTGACAACATATCCGTTGCTTCTGTCACAGACTTCACTAGTGACAACAGCCTCGGCGTGGGTGAAAGGCAGCTCTTCAAAGGTCAAATTTACAAGCAGTCCACTGTCATTGGCGATCACTCCGGTTACAGCGTTGGCCATTGTGTAACCTGGAACGTGGAAGGGAATAAATGGAGGAAAGAAGGAAGGAAGGAAGGAAATAAAAGAAGGAAGGGAGGAAGGAAGGAAGGAAGGAAGGAAGGAAGGAAGGAAGGAAGGAAGGAAGGAAGGAAGGAAGGAGTAAGTAGATGGATAGATGGATAAGGTCGGTGAAGGAAGGAAGGAAGAAGTAAGTAGATGGATAGATGGATAAGGTCGGTGAAGGAAGGAAATAAAAGAAGGAAGGAGTAAGAAGATGGATAGATGGATAAGGTCGGTATAGGAAGGAGGAAGGAGTAAGTAGATGGATAGATGGATAAGGTCGGTGAAGGAAGGAAATAAAAGAAGGAAGGAAGGAAGGAAGGAGTAAGAAGATGGATAGATGGATAAGGTCGGTGAAGGAAAGAGGAAGGAAGGAATAAATGAAGGAAGGAAGGAGTAGGAAGATGGATAGATGGATAAGGTCGGTGAAGGAAGGAGGAAGGAGTAAGTAGATGGATAGATGGATAAGGTCGGTGAAGGAAGGAAGGAATAAATGAAGGAAGAAAGGAAGGAAGGAGTAGGAAGATGGATAGATGGATAAGGTCGGTGAAGGAAGGAAGGAAGGAAGGAGTAAGTAGATGGATAGATGGATAAGGTCGGTGAAGGAAGGAAGGAAGGAAGGAGTAAGTAGATGGATAGATGGATAAGGTCGGTGAAGGAAGGAAGGAAGGAAGGAGTAAGTAGATGGATAGATGGATAAGGTCGGTGAAGGAAGGAAGGAAGGAAGGAAGGAGTAAGAAGATGGATAGATGGATAAGGTCGGTGAAGGAAGGAAGGAAGGAAGGAAGAAAGGAAGGAAGGAGTAAGTAGATGGATAGATGGATAAGGTCGGTGAAGGAAGGAAGGAAGGAAGGAAGGAAGGAAGGAGTAAGAAGATGGATAGATGGATAAGGTCGGTGAAGGAAGGAAGGAATAAATGAAGGAAGGAAGGAAGGAAGGAGTAGGAAGATGGATAGATGGATAAGGTCAGTGAAGGAAGGAAGGAAGAAAGGAAGGAAGGAGTAAGTAGATGGATAGATGGATAAGGTCGGTGAAGGAAGGAGGAAGGAAGGAATAAATGAAGGAAGGAGGAAGGAAGGAATAAATTAAGGAAGGAAGAAAGGAAGGAAGGAGTAAGTAGATGGATAGATAGATAAGGTCGGTGAAGGAAGGAGGAAGGAAGAAAGGAAGGAAGGAAGGAGTAGGAAGATGGATAGATGGCTAAGATCAGTGAAGGAAGGAAGGAGTAGGAAGATGAATCGATGAATAAGGTTGGTGGAGGAAGGAAGGAAGGAAGAAAGATAGCAAAGAGTAGGTAGATAAATAAATAAACAAGGTCAGTAAAGGAAGGAAGGAAGGAACATATATATATATATATATATATATATATATATATATATATATATATATATATATATATGTATAAACATTATCAAGTAGATAAATAGGTATTGATGATATAAATAGATAGGTAAACAAATAAGTAAGTAAATTAATAAATAGATAAGGTCAGTGAATGAATGAATTATGATTAAATGGATGAGTAAATATATATATAAACAGATATAAGAAAGTTTCATAAAACGAGCTCATTTAAAAACTAGTTTAGCAAAATATTGCGTTTTTTTGAGGTTCTAGACCAACTACGAAGACGAGAAAAATGATTAAAAAGAGAAAAAAGAAAAAGGAAAAATATTTGATGTTGAATCCCGCTTTCCTTTATGAATGCAATATGAGGTCATCATATGGCGGCATTTGGCACCCCTTGACCTTTACAAAATGACTGAATATTACTATAGGATCACTAATAGTATTGTAATAGGTTTCGGGATCTAGAAAAATATTGTCGTTTGTTACGAAGATCTGTGAACAATTGTGAGGGGTCGTATCTCTATCTCTTTCTGGCCAACTATCAATTTCGATTTCTCTCTTTTTCTTTCTCTCTTTTAATCTCTCTCTATCTCCATTTCTCTCTCTCTTTCAATCTCTCTCTCACTCACCCTCTTGCCTCATGAATACATAAAATTTCCCCCAGCCACTACGTCTCCACTCCCATTCTTTCACTTCTGTACCTTCTGTGGTGGTCGAAGGCGCCCTTGTTGTTGTCAGTGTTGTTATTGTAGGCCCCTCCGTCGTGGCTGAAGGAGTGCCGGTCGTCGTCCCTCCTGCTGATGGTGCGGGGGCAGGCGCGGTGCTCGTCGTCCCTGCTGCTTCTGCCGTTGCTCCGGGGGCAGCTGTTGTCCCTGCCGGCGATGTCGTTGTTACGGAGGCAGTTGTCGTCTGCTGCTGCGTGGTGGCCTCTTCTTCGCTGACGAAGGGGACGTAGAAGTTGAAGGCGGGGTCGTTGTGGCACAGGGAGAGGGTCGCTGCCGGCTGACACGCCCTCCTCCTGCTCGCCCCGTCTTCCGGGGCCCTTGCCCCCAGGCTGAAGCCCGAGCAGGTCGCCTCTGCAACACAACCGCTTCAGGAGAGGCCCGGGACGCCACCCTGCCCTAAGCCTAAGAAGACATTAGACGCCCTACCTACAGAGGATCCAACTCTACCTCGGTTCCTTGGTTGGAACCCCCGTGAATTCTCAGAGGTCTTTCGTGGTCTCAGAGGTCTTCGTGTTTGACAGAAGATTTAGCTGTGAATCACAAGCATCTTTTCGTCGACAGTAACAGGTTTTCGAGGGAAAACGGTCGATTCTATTTCAGACGGGATGCAAGGGGCGCCTCGCTGCTCGGAGGGAGGGGCACTGTTATGATGATAACTGTTGATAGCGCGTGTGTGTGTGTCGTGGGTACGAAAGAGACAGCACCGAGCATGTGTAGGAAGTGGAAAGAAGAAATGGAAGTCCCGGTTAGCAAGTAAATAGATGTAAATAAGTATGACCACATTACCCCACTTATAAACAAAGGAAGTTGGCTGAAAGTACAATACAAACCCAACTATGATACTTGCATATCAACTCATAAAACAATACAAGATTTTATACAAAGTGGCTTTTAACCCTTCCAACCGCAGGTAACACGACCTGTGTCCAAGCAAGCCAGATGAATACTTGTCAAAAGATCACGTACAGACACAGGGGCACGACAGACACTAACACACGGAGCCATGATCTGGAGTCAGTACCTTGTAATATCAGAGACATTCCGAACTCAAATACATTCAGAAGGAAATTAAGGAACATCTAAATCACTAATGGCATCAGGTTTCAAAATATAAGAATAGGCTAGACTTATATGTACTACCGTTAATGCTATGATTATCTTAGATTTATATTTACTGTAAAATCACTTTTTATGTAATAAGAATAACTTAAAAACGAATAGAATCAACTCTCTCCCTCCCTCCCTCCTCTCCCTTCTTCCTTCCCTTCCTTCTTCCCTCCCTCCCTCCTTCCCTCCCTCCCTTCTTCCTTTCCTCCTCCTTTCTCCCCCCCCCCCTCACCTTGGGCGCAGAGGGCAGCACACTGCGCGAGTGAGGCGACCTGGGCATCGGCGATCTTCGAGCCGCACCGCTGGCCATGGGCGTGGCGCACGAAGAGCTCGGACCCGCCCTCTGCTGCCCTGGCTCCCCCTGCTTGGGTTAGCAGAAGCAGCAGCAGCAGGAGCAGGGGGATCTTTCCTCTCTCCGCTTTCATCACCGTCCGCTTCTCTCCTCCTTTTATCTTCGTGTTGGTCCTCGCACCTTGCATCGTCCCCCACGTGGATGTCGCTTCCCTTCGCACGGTTTTCAGAACAAGGAAAAGCCTTTTACTTCATCCTTCCTGATCGCCTCTCTGTCTGTCTGTCTGTCTGTCTGTCTCTTCGGGTGTTGTGGTGTAGTCGGAATGTTTACTATATTCAAAATAGAAATGTTACAGTTACAAGATATTATATACATTCATGCATATGTGTGTGTGTGTGTGTGTGTGTCCATGAGGTGGTGAACCTGAAGGAATGAGCCTCAGGTGTTTCGTATTTCTCACAAGTCCTCCGAGTCCAACACCGCCCAGCTCACTCACCCAAGGGGACCAACTCGCCACAATTGCGAGAACCGAAGAGCTCGAGGAGGAGCTGGAGGGCATTCGAGGTCAACTGTCCGCGAATGGCAAGAAGGGGCAATGGCGTGTTGTGGCGGCCTGGGTATGATACCTGATACCCATCTTTCCATACCAAAAAGAACTGGATCGGAGACGGACTTACCTGTGGTTTCTCTGAGGGAGGGAGACGCACTGCCCGCTTTTGCTTAAACAAGAAACTTCCTTTTAGTATCGACCTCGCCAGAACTGATGGAGGTGGTGGTGAGATATATCCCTGGCATATAATTTTTCTCTGACATGCCAATTTTGTGTAATTCGGCTTAAAAAAAAAAAAAAGCAGGGTGTTTAAATCTAATACTAATTTTCATCTGTTGTTTGATATATATATATATATATATATATATATATATATATATATATATATATATATATATATATATATATATACAGCAAGTTTAGTTAAACATAAATTCTGCTTCTCCTTATCGGTATGGAAGTTTCCATTTCAGATTTTGAAAACAAAATATTCAGTAGATATATAAAAAATAAAGATAAAAAGCAGTTAAACAGTAATTAAACCGAATCCCCCATCCACTGACCTCCTGTCTGGTCGAACAATGAAACCCAGTTCCTCCTCTATCCAGTCTGAGAATTATGCTTGCGAAAACCTTCCTCTTAGGGCCAAGAGCAGCGTCTTCTTTCCAAGGTCGTTCATCTGGCAGCCCGAAGACCCACAGATACTTTGCTCTGATTGATTATAAGGAATGGTCGGATAGTGTCTAATCAAAAGTAAATAAAGATACATATAAAGGCGTGAATTAAATATGATTTGTTAGGAGTTACAGTATAGGTTCTAATCCTCATACTGACGAGACTATAAATTCCATTAAAATATTTTAATGGACATATCCCAGGATCTGCATTGCGGCTGTGGATATTGCACATAAACATTAGTATATACATATTTTTTCTTTATATATGTCTAAAAAGTATTTCATTCTTCAACAAATGTCATTCAAAAAGGCTAATTAAGTTGATTAAAGAGAAAATCATTTGTTACTGAGTATATGTATTTTGAACGTATTAAAATCATGATAAGAAAGACTTAAGGAAAGAATTAAGATTTAGCTTATGAATGAATTTGATATAATCGATATACTGATAGATAGTTATGAATGATTATGAAAATAACTGATAAAAAGTAAATGAAAATTGAGGTTTTGAATTTTGATTAAAGGTCTATCTCTAGATACGTAAAGAGAATTATTGAGGAAATTAAGAGGAAATCGTGAAGAATTCGAAACGTTACGTTCATTTTCGTATTTTCCCTCCCTCCCCACCCTCTTTCTACCAACCCTTCCCCTTCCTCCATCCCTCCTTCTTTCTTCACTTCCTCCACCCCTTTTCCTTTCCTCCCACCATCCTCCTACCTTCCCTCCCCACCCTCTTTCTACCTCCCCCCCCCCTTTCCCTTCCTCCCACCCTCTTCCAACCTTCCCTATCACCCTTCCTCCCTCCAGTCTTCCCTTCCTCCCTTTTCCCTTCGCTAAATCATCATCCATCATCAGCAACATTATTATTATCATGAATATGATTTTTTTCTCCCCATCTTTACCCCTTCTTTAGCCTGGTGTACGTCTTACCTTCCACTGCCGTCGGGATGTATAGTTACGGTTGTTTTTTTTCCAGACGTGACCTGTCGTCGTGGCGCTGAAGAGACCACACGAGTTGTTTATCGAGATCGCCAAGGCTCGAGGTTTCCGATTTCTTGCCGTCGTAAGTTTTGTCAGTTCTCAGTCTTCTCTCTGGATTGATCTTGGCGCTGTTTATCACTGGACACACTTACGCACTTACTTACACGCGCACATGCACGTGCACACGCTCACACACACACGCGCGCGCCTGTTGATACATATACACACACACACAATCAAACGCACTCCACACATACACTTACAAATACATACATTCTCTCTCTCTCTTTCTTTCTCTCTCTCTCCCTCTCTCTCTCTCATCGATCTATCTTCCTTTCTATTTATTTATTTAGCTATCCATCTATCTATCTATCTATCCATCTCTCCCGCACACAAACATACATGCGCGCAAACAAACACGCGTGCACACACTCACGCAGATTCGCATAGGCAGTCAAACAAATAACACAGAACTGAAGAAGACATGGCAGTGAAGTGGCCATTGCAGTCTGTGATTTAAAATCCATTTGTTTATCAAATCATTTGCATAACAAAGTACTTGCAAATGTATACTGCTCACCCACCCGAGATACCAATTGGAACGAAATATGAGCATACATAAATTCAACATTAGGGTCGTATTTTGCTATCATTATTTTTAAATTAATTAATGGAAGACGTCATTACAGCGGGACAAATGATGATCGTGATATTTATAACACTTGAAGCAAGAAAATTATGGAATTTCATAATTTATCTGTATTCGTGATCACTATCATTGCATCGCGTATATAAAAAAACCTTCATTTAATAGACATTCATAACCTCAATTTTCATTTACTTTCATAACTATCTATCAGTATATCGATTATATCAAATTAATTCTTAGGTTATCCCTTAATTCTTCTCGAAGTCCTTCTTCTAATGATTTTAATACGATCAAAATACACATGCCCTGTAACCCATGATTATCTCTTTAATCAACGTAAATCAGCCTTTTTGAATGCTGTCTGTTGAAGATACTGTTTGAATGAAACACTTTTAAGCCATATATAAAGAAAATGAAATTGTTTGAATTTAAAACTTTTAAGCCGTATATAAAATGAAATTGTTTGAATTTAAAACTTTTAAGCCGTATTTAAAGAAAAAATATGTACATACTAATGTCTATGTGCAATATCCACAGCAGCAATTCAGATCCTGGGATATGTACATTGTTATAATTTAAGGGAATTTATAGTCTCGTGAGTATGAAGATTAGAACCTATACTGTAACTCCTAACAAATCATATTTAATTCACGCCTTTATATGTATCTTTATTTACTTTTGATTAGACACTATCCGAGCATTCCTTATAATCAATCAGAGCAAAGTATCTGTGGGTCTTCGGGCTGCCAGATGAACGACCTTGGAGAGAAGACGCTGCTCTTGGCCCTAAGAGGAAGGTTTTCGCAAGCATAATACTCAGACTGGATAGAGGAGGAACCGGGTTTCATTGTTCGACCAGATAGGAGGTCAGTGGATGGAGGATTCGGTTTAATTACTGTTTTACTGCTTTTCATCTTTATTTTTTTTATTTATCTATTTATTCTTTCTTCTTCAAAATCTGAAATGGAAGCTTACAAACAGATAAGCAGAAGCAGAATTTATGTTTAACTAGACACTATATAATTGAAAAAGCAGATGAAAAATTAGTATTTGATTTAAACACCCTATTTAAAAAAAAAATTAAGACGAATTACACAAAATTAGCATGATAGAGAAAAATTATAATGGCAGGGGATATATCTCAACACTGCCACCTCCATCAGTTCTGGCGAGGTCGATACTAAAAGGAAGTTTCTTGTTTAAGCAAAAGCGGGCAGTGCGTCTCCCTCCCTCAGAGAAACCACAGGTAAGTCACTCTCCGACCCAGTTCTCTTTGGTATGGAAAGATGGGTATCAGGTATCATACCCAGGCCGCCACAACACGCCATTGCCCCTTCTTGCCATTCGCGGACAGTTGACCTCGAATGCCCTCCAGCTCCTCCTCGAGCTCTTCGGTTCTCGCAATTGTGGCGAGTTGGTCCCCTTGGGTGAGTGAGCTGGGCGGTGTTGGACTCGGGTGACTTGTGAGTGATACGAAACACCTGAGGCTAATTCCTTCAGGTTCTCCACCTCATGGACACGCACACACACACACACACACACTCACACACACACATATGCATGAATGTATATAATATCTTGTAACTGTAACATTTCTATTTTGAATATAGTAAACATTCCGACTACACCACAACACCCGAAGAGACAGACAGACAGACAGACAGACAGGCAGACAGACAGACAGACAGAGAGGCAGACAGACAGACAGAGAGGCAGACAGACAGACAGACAGAGAGGCGATCAGGAAGGATGAAGTAAAAGGCTTTTCCTTGTTCTGAAAACCGTGCGAAGGGAAGCGACATCCACGTGGGGGACGATGCAAGGTGCGAGGACCAACACGAAGATAAAAGGAGGAGAGAAGCGGACAGTGATGAAAGCGGAGAGAGGAAAGATCCCCCTGTTCCTGCTCCTGCTGCTGCTGCTGACCCAAGCAGGGGGAGCCAGGGCAGCAGAGGGCGGCTTGGGGCTCTTCGTGCGCCACGCCCATGGCCAGCGGTGCGGCTCGAAGATCGCCGATGCCCAGGTCGCCTCACTCGCGCAGTGTGCTGCCCTCTGCGCCCAAGGTGAGGGGGGGGGGCAGATGGGAGGGAGGGAGGGAGGGAAGGAAGGAGAAAGGGAGGGAGGGAAGGAAGAAGGGAGGGAAGGAGGGAAGGAGGGAGAGAAGGAGGGAGGGAGGGAGGGAGAGAGTTCAAATTCAAAATACTTGATTCTATTCGATTTAAAAGTTATTCTTATTACATAAAAAGTGATTTTACAGTAAATATAAATCTAAGATAATCATAGAATTAACGGTAGTACATATAAGTCTTGCCTATTCTTATATTTTGAAACCTGATGCCATTAGTGATTTAGAAGATGTTTCTTAATTTCTTTCTGAATGTATTTGAGTTCGGAATGTCTCTGATATTACAAGGTACTGACTCCAGATCATGGCTCCGTGTGTTAGTGTCTGTCGTGCCCCTGTGTCTGTACGTGATCTTTTGACAAGTATTCATCTGTCTTGTTTGGACACAGGTGGTGTTACCTGCGGTTGGAAGGGTTAAAAGCCACTTTGTATAAAACCTTGTATTGTTTTATGAGTTAATATGCAAGTATCATAGTTGGATTTGTATTGTACTTTCAGCTAACTTCCTTTGCTTATAAGTGGGGTAATGTGGTCATACTTATTTACATCTATTTAAGAATATACTTGCTAACCGGGACTTCCATGTCTACTTTCCACTTCCTACATATGCTCGGTGCTGTCTCTTTCGTACCCACGACACACACACACACGTGTTATCAGCAGTTATCATCATAACAGTGCCCTCCCTCCGAGCAGCGAGGCGCCCCTTGCATCCCGTCTGAAATAGAATCGACCGTTTTCCCTCGAAAACCTGTTACTGTCGACGAAAAGATGTTTGTGATTCACAGCTAAAACTAAAACTATGAAAGACCTCTGAGACCACGAAAGACCTCTGCGAATTCACGGGGGTTCCAACCAAGGAACCGAGGTAGAGTTGGATCCTCTGTAGGTAGGGCGTCTAATGTCTTCTTAGGCTTAGGACATGGGGGGCGTCCCTGGCCTCTCCTGAAGCGGTTGTGTTGCAGAGGCGACCTGCTCGGGCTTCAGCCTGGGGGCAAGGGACCCGGAAGGCGGGGCGAGCAGGAGGAGGGCGTGTCAGCCGACAGCGACCCTCTCGCCGTGCTACGACGACCCCGTCTTCAACTTCTACGTCCCCTTCGTCAGCGAAGACGAGGCCACCACGCAGCAGCAGACTGCAACAACGGGCCTCTTGACCACAACAGCAGGTACGAAGGTGAAAGAATGAGAGAGAAATTGAGAGTTGAGACCTGGTGGGGGGGGGGGGGGGGGGGGGGGAGGCGGCAGAAGGAAAGGAATTCTTTGGCGGTTCCATGTATCCAGTCCTGAGACAGGAGGGTGAGAAGAGAGAGAGAGAGAGAGAGAGAGAGAGAGAGAGAGAGAGAGAGAGAGAGAGAGAGAGAGAGAGAGAGAGAGAGAGAGAGAGAGAGGGAGAGAGAGAGAGAGAGAGAGAGAGAGGGAGAGAGAGAGAGAGAGAGAGAGAGAGAGAGAGAGAGAGAAAGAAAGAATAGAAGAAAGAAAGAAAGAAAGAAAGAAAGAAAGAAAGAAAGAAAGAAAGAAAGAAAGAAAGAAAGAAAGAGAGAGAGATTGAAAGAGTGGCAGAGAGAAAGAAAGAGAAAAATAGAGATAAATAGAAATGGATCTTCGTAACAAATGATAAGATTTTTCAACTAGATCCCAAAACCTATTACAATACTATTAGTGATCCTATAGTAATATTCAGTCATTTTTGTAAAGGTCAAGGGGTGCCAAATGCCGCCATATGATGACCTCATATTGCATTCATAAAGGAAAGCGGAATTAAACATCAAATAAATCGTTAAACTAGTTTTTAAATGAGCTCGTTTTATGTATCCTTTCATATATGTTTATATATCTGTTTACTCATCCATTTTATCACTTATTCTTTCATTTACTGACTTCATCTATTTATTTATTTACTTATTTGTTTACCGATCTATTTATGTCATCAATTCTTATTTATCTACTTACCAATATATATATATATATATATATATATATATATATATATATATATATATATATGTGTGTGTGTGTGTGTGTGTGTGTGTGTGTGTGTGTGTGTGTGTGTGTATTTATATATATACATATACTCCTCCCTTCCTTCTTTCATTGACCTTATCTACTGATTTATCCGCCTACTCCTTCCTTCCTTCCTTTCTTCACTGAACATACCTATCTATTTATCAAACTACTTTTCCCTTCCTTCCATCACCGACCTTATCCATCTATCCATCTACCTACTACTTCTTTCCTTTCCTTATCCCTTCCTTCCTTTCTTCCTTCACCGACCTTATCCATCTATCCATCTACCTACTACTTCCTTCCTTTCCTTATCCCTTCCTTCCTTTCTTCCTGCACCGACCTTATCCATCTATCCATCTACTTACTCCTTCCTTCCTTCCTCCATTTATTCCTTTCCTTTTTTCCAGGTTACACAATGGCCAACGCTGTGACAGGAGTGATTTCATTCAGTGGAGTACTGCTTGCAAGTGTGACCTATAAAGAGCTGCCTTTCTTCCACTCTGCTGCTGTCGCCACCTTTAAAGAGTGCCCCTTGGGATATGTTGTCACAAAAGTCGATGTTGATCTGGGATCGTGGTTTTGTAAGTTTGATTTATTTATTGAGAGAGAGAGAGAGAGAGAGAGGGAGAGATGGAGGGAGGGAGGGAGGGAGGGAGAGAGGGAGGGAGGGAGGTAGGGGAGGGAGGGAGGGAGGGAGGGAGAGAGAGAGAGAGAGAGAGAGAGAGAGAGAGAGAGAGAGAGAGAGAGAGAGAGAGAGAGAGAGAGAGAGAGAGAGAGAGATGGATGGAGGGAGAGGGAGAGAGAGAGATGGAGGGAGGGAGAGGGAGAGAGAGAGATGGAGGGAGGGAGAGAGGGAGGGAGAGAGAGAGGGGGAGGGATGGAAGGAGAAAAAGAGAGAGGGAGAGATGGATGGAGGGAAGGAGGGAGAGAGAGAAGAGGGAGAGAGAGAAAGAGGGAGAGAGAGAGTGGGGGGGAGATGGAGGGAGGGAGGGAGGGAGGGAGGGAGGGAGGGAGGAGGGAGGGAGGGAGGGAGGGAGAGAGAGAGAGAGAGAGAGAGAGAGAGAGAGAGAGAGAGAGAGAGAGAGAGGGAGGGAGGGAGGGAGAGTGAGTGAGAGAGAGAGAGAGAGGGAGGGAGAGAGAGAGAGAAAATCGTTGTTTTTCACTCCATTTTTCTTATATACTTTGTCCTCTCTTCCAAACAGGTCGCCAACTCTACTCGACGGTCACTGTCACTAAGTGCTTAGACGTCACTGCAATTGAATATGAAGCCCACTGCCCCGAAGGTCATTTTCTAATGAGTATCAGAGTATTGAAAATCATGAAATATATTACGTGCTGTGCTGTCTCTTATGTTTAATTTGAAGGCCATTTGTAGAGAGTCTGGTCACTGTTGTAAGAGGGATGAATGCTACACAAAGTGAGAATGAGTGATGGAAGTTTTTTTTTCTTGATGGATAGACAATAGATGTGGACGGGAATTAGGGAAAGGA
>NC_091586.1:26029485-26031985 GCF_042767895.1 Penaeus vannamei | reverse complement strand
ATATATATATATATATATATATATCGTTTCCTTCTTCACCTCTCTCTCTTTCTCTCTGTCTCCCTATATGCTTGTCTCTATCTTTCTCGCTCTTCTCGTTTCCTCTCTCTCTCTCTTGCTCTCTCTTCTCTCTCTCTTCTCTCTCTCTCTCTCTCTCTCTCTCTCTCTCTCTCTCTCTCTCTCTCTCTCTCTCTCTCTCTCTCTCTCTCTCCTCTCTCTCTCTCTCTCTCTCACTCCATTCCCTCCATCAACATGTCTGCAAGACACGTATGCATATCAAGTTATACGAGAGCCATTCCACTCAGCGCTGCGCTCAGTTCGCCGGAGGAAATCCCATGGAAGTAGCAATTGTCACTGATTGCAGCAACGCACACACACGCACACGCACTCAGACATAAACACACACACGCACACGCACTCAGACATAAACACACACACGCACACGCACCCGGGCATACACACACACACACACACGCGCACCCGGGCATACACACACACACACACACACATACTCAACTCATACTCAAACATAAACACGCACACATACACACACACACACATCCAATACACACACACACATCCAATACACACACACACACATCCAACACACACACAGAAATAAGCAGTCACAAATAGAGAGAGACGAGACAAAGACACTTACAGACATCCATACAGACAGAGAGGCAAAAACGCAACATGATCTACACCATCATATAAAATGCCGTGAAAATCACCCTAAAACCCGCATGTGAGTACGAATGCCTCTGAAAACATCATTTTTTTTGCTTCATTTCTTATTTTCTGAAGTGAGGGGAATGGAAGCATCTCTATGAGGTCGCCAAGTCAGTCTAATAAGTCAGTCAATAATAGTCAATGCTAAGTCAGTCAATAATAGTCAATGCTAAGTCAGTCAATAATAGTCAATGCTAAGTCAGTCAATAATAGTCAATGCTAAGTCAGTCAATAATAGTCAATGCTAAGTCAGTCAATAATAGTCAATGCTAAGTCAGTCAATAATAGTCAATGCTAAGTCAGTCAATAATAGTCAATGCTAAGTCAGTCAATAATAGTCAATGCTAAGTCAGTCAATAATAGTCAATGCTAAGTCAGTCAATAATAGTCAATGCTAAGTCAGTCAATAATAGTCAATGCTAAGTCAGTCAATAATAGTCAATGCTAAGTCAGTCAATAATAGTCAATGCTAAGTCAGTCAATAATAGTCAATGCTAAGTCAGTCAATAATAGTCAATGCTAAGTCAGTCAATAATAGTCAATGCTAAGTCAGTCAATAATAGTCAATGCTAAGTCAGTCAATAATAGTCAATGCTAAGTCAGTCAATAATAGTCAATGCTAAGTCAGTCAATAATAGTCAATGCTAAGTCAGTCAATAATAGTCAATGCTAAGTCAGTCAATAATAGTCAATGCTAAGTCAGTCAATAATAGTCAATGCTAAGTCAGTCAATAATAGTCAATGCTAAGTCAGTCAATAATAGTCAATGCTAAGTCAGTCAATAATAGTCAATGCTAAGTCAGTCAATAATAGTCAATGCTAAGTCAGTCAATAATAGTCAATGCTAAGTCAGTCAATAATAGTCAATGCTAAGTCAGTCAATAATAGTCAATGCTAAGTCAGTCAATAATAGTCAATGCTAAGTCAGTCAATAATAGTCAATGCTAAGTCAGTCAATAATAGTCAATGCTAAGTCAGTCAATAATAGTCAATGCTAAGTCAGTCAATAATAGTCAATGCTAAGTCAGTCAATAATTGGCTCAGGTTTCATTAAAAAAAAAAAAAAAAAAAAAAAAATCAATCGGTGCTTCATCTACTTATTTGTTCATTTGCTGTCATTTCATTATCGATTCATTCTGTTATATACTCGTTTCTTTATTCATTTAATAGCAAAAAAAAGAGAAAATACATAAATAGATCGTCTACTTTTTTCGACTTTTCGATTTTTGTTCCAGATCTGAGATAACGATTTTAAAAAATTCGATATCTTTATGATTTATAGTCTTGTTTTATATATATATATATATATATATATATATATATATATATATATATATATATATAGGTGTGTCTTCGTATATATTCCATTCCATTAAATTTTGGTGTTTCATTTCGCAAACCTATCTCCATTGGGGGGGGGGAGGTTGTGTGTTCAAAACATTTTACTGAGAGACTGAAGAAATATGATCCAAACATAGATAAAATGAAATGATTATGACGGCATATCATTCTTCTTAATCTGTATAAAAAAAAAAATGGTTTGAACGCTTACCAGATTTTTTAAAATATGCAGAAAAAATGCAGGTTGGTCTCATATTATGCGAAATTTTATAAGCTTTCTGAAAATAATCTCATTCTTGACTATATCTAATCGTTACGTCATAATTACCGATTTTCTGAAGTGAGGTAGACATCATATTTCGCTGGAGATCGATACTGCCTGCTACCACCTTAAAATTGCGGGGGGGGGGGGGACTTTAAAAATTTT
>NC_091586.1:26021985-26024485 GCF_042767895.1 Penaeus vannamei | reverse complement strand
TGTGTGCCAGTGCGTGTGTGTGTTTGAGTGTGTGTGTGTGTGTGAGTGTGTGAGTGTGTGTGTGAGTGTGTGTGTGTGTGTGTGTGTGTGTGTGTGTGTGTGTGTGTGTGTGTGTGTGTGTGTGTGTGTGTGTGTGTGTGTGTGTGTGTGTGTGTTTGTGTGTGTGTGTATGTGTATTTGAGTGTGTGTGTGTGTTTGCATGTGTGTGTGTTTGTGTATGAGTGTATGCGTGTGTGTGTAGATGACGTACACAAATGCTTAAAAGATACATATTTATATCTTTACACGAGAAAAAACAACAACATATATATAAGCCGTACGTAAAGGTGGGGGAGAAGGGGTGATAGGGAGGATGTGGGGGTCGCTTGGTCGGGCAGGGGTGGGGGGAGGAGGTGAGGAGGTGGGTGAGAAGGGGTGGAGGTGGGGGAGAAGGGGAGGAGGTGGGGCTGATGGGGGAAAAGGAGCAAGAGGAGGAGGTGGGGAAGAAGAGGAGGAGGTGGGGGTGATGAGGGAAAAGGGGTAGGGAGGAGGTGGGTGTGGGGTGATGAGAGAGAAGGGGAGGAGAAAGGGGGTGGGGGTGATGGGAGAGAGAGGGAGGGGAAGGGAAGGGAGGGGTGGTGGGGGTGAGGGTGATGGGAGAGAGAGGGAGGGGGAAAGGGGGGAGGGAGGGGTGGTGGGGGTGAGGGGTGATGGCGAGAAGGGGGAGATGAGGAGTGTGAGGGGTGAGAAAGGGAAAGAGAGGAAATGATGAAATGCAGGGGGTTGGGGGTGAGAAGGGGAGGGGGAGGGAATGGAATAAGAAGAGAAGGATGATAGTGGGGGAAGTAGGTAGGGCGGAGAAGGGATGGGACGAGGTCCTGATGGGGAAGAAAATGGGAGAGAGAGAGAGAGAGAGAGAGAGAGAGAGAGAGAGAGAGAGAGAGAGAGAGAGAGAGAGAGAGAGAGAGAGAGAGAGAGAGAGAGAGAGAGAGAGAAGAGAGAAGAGAGAAGAGAGAAGAGAGGAAGAGATAGATAGACAGATAGACAGATAGAGAGAGAAAGAGAGAAATGAGAGAGAGAGAGAGAGAGAGAGAGAGAGAGAGAGAGAGAGAGAGAGAGAGAGAGAGAGAGAGAGAGAGAGAGAGAGAGAGAGAGAAGAGAGAGAAGAGAGAGAAGAGAGAGAAGAGAGATAGAGAGAGAGATAGAGAGAGATATAGAGAGAGATAGAGAGAGACAGACAGATAGATACATAGATAAAGAGAGAAATGAGAGAGAGAAAGAGGGAGGGAGAGGGAGAGAGAGAGAGGAGGATGGAAAATCAAAAAGGAAAAAGAAGAAAAAAAAAAAAAAGATAATTCCACTTGGTAGACTCTATAAAAAAATATAATGTAGGCCTATATAACTTGATAATCTATGTAACTTGATAAGAAAATAATGTAGGCCTAAACAATTTGATTTATGTGAGTTTAAAATAAGTGTAATGTCGGTCTTGATGATTTATAGGTACTACTTAGAAATGTGATGTAGGCCTATACAACTTCTAGGCCTATGTCAATTATTGTTCTTTTACCTAAGTACAGAACATTCACAAAAGCCTGCCCGAAATATAAATTAAAATCTTACACACCCTTCACCCTCAAAAAAAAAAAAAAAAAAAAAAAAAAAAGATTCGAGAAAGAAAAAACATACTCAGGAGACTATCAAACACACACACACACACACACACACACACACACACACACACACACACACACACACACACACACACACACACACACACACACACACACACATATATATGTGTGTGTGTGTGGGGGGGGGGTGTTTGATAGTCTCCTGAGTATGTTTATATATATATATATATATATATACGTATAGAGCGAGAGAGAGAGAGACATACAGGCAAGAGATTAGAGACCTTCAATTCATCACGCAAGGGAGAGAGAGAGAGAGAGAGAGAGAGAGAGAGAGAGAGAGAGAGAGAGAGAGAGAGAGAGAGAGAGAGAGAGAGAGAGAGAGAGAGAGAGAGAGGAAGAAGAAGGCAGAGGGAAGGGAAAGAAAAATAGAGAATGAGAGATGAGAAAATAGAATAAAAAAAAGTATAACAAAACACGAAGAAAAAAGGACCAGAAGAAAAAAAATAGGAAGTAAAACCTCAATTTTTTTTTTTACAGCGGAAAAGAAAACGCCATTGTGTCCGGATCTCAAAGTCACCAAAGTGTGTCGGATCCAGTCGACTTGGGCGCAGGAAAACTGATCCGACATTGCCGCGACTTATTGAGACCTCCGATTTTTTTCTCGTGAAATTGCAGGAAAGTGGAAATGGACTTGAAATATTAGGCCAAATTTTCCACATGGAAGACTTTCTAGGCTTCTTGAAGGACCTTAGATAGGTTAGGTATTTCATTTTCAATCTGTCTCTCAGTCTCTGTCTCTGTCTCTCACTCTTTCTGTCTTTCTCTTTCTCTCTCTCTGTCTCTCTCTTTTTGTCTTTCACTCTCTTTCTCTTCTCTCCCCCTCT
>NC_091586.1:26004485-26006985 GCF_042767895.1 Penaeus vannamei | reverse complement strand
CGACGAATATTAAGAGAGAAAAAGAGATAGGAGGAGAGGTTTCCGACACATATTAAGAGAGGGAGAGACAGATTGGAGAAGCTTTTCGACGATTATTAAGAGAGAAAGAGAGAGACAGAGATAGGAGAAGAGGTTTCCGACGAATATTAAGAGAGGGAGAGACAGACAGATTGGAAAAATTTTTCGACGATTATTAAGAGAGAAAGAGAGGGACAGAGATAGGAGAAGAGGTTTCCGACGAACATTAAGAGATGAAGAGAAAAGATCAGGGTAAGGAGGAGGTACAACTTTTTGACGATTATGAAGAAGAAGAAGAAGAAGAAGAAGAAGAAGAAGAAGAAGAAGAAGAAGAAGAAGAAGAAGAAGAAGAAGAAGAAGAAGAAGAAGAAGAAGAAGAAGAAGAACAACAACAACAACAACAACAACAACAACAACAACAACAACAACAACAACAACAACAACAACAACAACAACAACAACAACTACAACGTGAAAAAGAAAGGAAAATGAAAAGGACAAATACAAAGACGACTCTGACAACTATAAAGACAACGACTGCGGTCTCCATCCACGCGACACCGAGCTCGCTTACCTCGGCCTTGTTATTTGCACCTACCCCAGGGCCGTCGCGTAGGGGGGTGGGGGTGGATGACGGATCTCACCTCCCCCCCTCCCCCTGAAAAAGCTTCAGTCGAGCAAATGAAACTAAAACAGGTATTTGGCGGCAAAATTCCCTAAGAAATTCGACAAATCTCCAGTTGAGGGCAAGGCAAGTTATGAATAAATAATAAAACACAAAAGCAGTAATTTACCGCCATTATTTTATGACTCGACTAATTCCGAAAGACCACGCCCAATAACCACGCCCTTTTATCGGCAAATTTAAAACGTCAACCCCCCTCCCCCTCCCCCCCTCCTCTTCCACGCCGCTTTCGTGACGGACAGCCACCCCCCCCCCCGTGTAAACTCCCCCCCCCTTCCCCCCCCCCAGGGTTACCGTTTAATGTTGCAATTCTCTGCAAAGAAAACGGGATTTTCTGCAAAGAAAACGGGAACTATTTGTTGCATGAAAAAACGAACGTGTTTACAGAGGAAGAGAGAGAGAAAAATAATAAACAAAGAAGGGCAAACAAGGAAAAATAAAGATAAAGAAAGATAGGAAAGGAAAGGAAATATGAAGAGGGAGATAGAAGAGGAAACATAAAGAAAGGGAGAGGGGTAAGAGAGAGAGCGTGAGAGTAAGAGAGAGAGAGAGAGAGAGAGAGAGAGAGAGAGAGAGAGAGAGAGAGAGAGAGAGAGAGAGAGAGAGAGAGAGAGAGAGAGAGAGAGAGAGAGAAGAATATATCAAGATTATGGTTAAATCATCGAATTAACTTTCCTTCAAAAACACCATTCAAATTTTGAATCTTAATCTTTGCCACGTAAGCGAGGAAAAAAGTACCAACACTTTCGATTAAACCAGTTATGTATTTGCGAAATCAAACGTAGCTGAATAATCCAGAATCAAAATCGAAAGTCCACAGAGGATATTAAAGTAATATGACTCATTAAACACTAGAAAACTTAATATAGAATTTTAACCAACGAACAGTGGAAAGAACGAGCGACAGTTAACGGTTTTTGTACAGGTTAACGAGTGAAGTTTAACGGTTTTTGTACAGGTTAACGAGTGAAGTTTAACGGTTTTTGTACAGGTTAACGAGTGAAGTTTAACGGTTTTTGTACAGGTTAACGAGTGACGGTTAACGGTTCTTGTACAGGTTAACGAGTGACGGTTAACGGTTCTTGTACAGTTTAAAAGAGAATGGGAAAACATACACTTTATTTCATTATCTAGTTGAGGGTTTAGAATATGCAGAGATGTTTTATACTGATGACTGATGGGGGAACAGATGAAGATTGTAGAGTTAATGGGAAGAGCAGATAGATAGCTTGTTCGTGGCGCCCGTGGTTAACCTCAGAAATTCTCTAGTCATATGTGGTCTCTCGCACCATAAGGATCTCATAAGGATGAACCGTATCCTTTGTGATAAATGTACGGAAGGTATGAGTGAGGATGTATGTCTTCACAGAACAAGAGATATATTTCTACCGGTTTCAGTTATATCTCGGACAGAAATAGATGCAAATCCGATGAAGATGTAATAGAAAACGGAGAAATACATCTCTTGTTCAGTGAAGATGTTGTATTTCTCATAGGCGGAGGAAGGTATTTTGAAGTAGGGGGGGTGGGGGCAAAGTAGGTCCCCCTCAAAAAAATAGAATAGCCCCCAAAAGCTCCTGGAATTTAAGTTTTAAACAGATAAACAGATAATTTCTGCACTAAAATGTCAGTGTCCGTGTCAGTGTCAAATCATTTACATAATGCTTGATATAATGGTTATTTCATTTTGAACACAAGAACACCAGACTCAGTTGTAGCCGCCCTCTCAGTTGCCAGGGGTCAGTGTTCTCAATAATTGGCGAACTAAGGAATTGCACTGTTTGTTTGTTTACAAGA
>NC_091586.1:25986985-25994485 GCF_042767895.1 Penaeus vannamei | reverse complement strand
TCTCCTGTCCCATAACCCCTTTGTTTCCTCTCTTCCCACCATCTCCCTCGCCCCTTGCCCTCAACTTTACTCTCTTTCCTTTCCCTTCCTCCCATTCGTCGGCCAATTTTTCTTTTCCTTCTCTCTCTTATTCTCGTCAACAACTTCTGTCCTTCACTTTTTCTTTCGCTATTTTTCTCTCCTCTTTTCCCTCTTATACCGTGTATATTTGTCCCTCTTTTTCCCTTTATCAATTTCCCCCATTTTCCCCCTTCTCCATACATACCTCATCTTCTCTTCCTATCCATTCCCTTTCTACTCCTCTCTAACCTCTCTCTCTTACATTCCCCTTCCTCCTTCCGCTTCCTCTCCTCCCTTTCCCTTATTCTTCTTTATTCTCTCCTCATCCCTTCCCTTTCCCTCTTTCCCTTACCTCTCCTTACCTCTTCCTTCCCCTTTCCCTCCCTCCCCCTTTCCAAAATCCTCCTCTTCCACCCCTCCTCTTCCCATCCTCCTCTCCCTTCACTCCCTTCCTTTTCCTTCTTTCTCCCTTCTTCTTCCCCTCTCCTATTCCTCTTTCTCTTACCCCTTCCCCTTCCCCTCCTTCCCTCCCTCCTCTCCAAAATCCTCCTCTTCCAATCTCTCTCCCTCTCTTCCCTTCCTCCTTTCCTTCACCCCTTCCTTCTCCCTTCTTCCACCCCCTCCCTCTCTTCCTCTTCCTCCTCTCATTCACCCCTTCCTTCTCCCTTCTTCAACCCCCTCCTTCTCTTCCTCTCTCTTCTCCTTCACTCCTTCCTTCTCCCTTCTTCCACCCCCTCCCTCTCTCCCTCTTTCCTCTCCTTCACTCCTTCCTTCTCCCTTCTTCCACCCCCTACCTCTCTTCCTCTTCCTCCTCTCCTTCACTCCTTCCTTCTCCTTCTTCCACCCCTCCTTCTCTTCCTCTCTCTTCCTCCTCTCTCCTTCACTCCTCCTTCCTCTTCCACCCCCTCCCTCTCTTCCTCTTCCTCCTCTCCTTCACCCCTTCCTTCTCCCTTCTTCCACCCCCTCCCTCTCTTCTTCCTCTTCCTCCTTTCCTCCACCCTTCCTTCTCCCTTCTTCCACCACCTCCTCTCTTCCCCTTCCTCCTCTCCTTCAATTCCCTTCCTTCTCCTTCTTCCACCCCTCCTTCTCTTCCTTCCTCCCCCTTCCTTCACTCCTTCCTTCTCCCTTCTTCCAACCCCTCCTTCTCTTCCCTTCATCCTCTCCTTCACTCCTTCTCCCTTCTTCCACCCCTTCCCTCTCTATCTCTTCCTCATTTCCTTCACCCTTCATTCTCCCTTCTTCCACCCCCTCCCTCTCTTCCTCTTCCCTCCCTTACCCCTTCCTTCTTCCTTCTTCCTCTCTCTCAATCCCTCCTTTTCTCTGGGACGTCACTGTCACTGTACAATGAAATCAGCGTCACTTCCATACCGTCATCTGATGTCATTAATATACACTGACTTCTCTCAAACGTCGGTGTCAGTGTCATGTCATGTCATTGTTGTTAGTTCTCTATTTTTTTGTTATTTTTGGTCATTGTGTAATTGTTATTGATATCGAATTTTCGTATTTAAACAGAGGCTATTTATTTTCTTATTTGAAATAGTTTGATAGATAAATGCATCAACATAAGACAAAGAAACTTAAATACAAACAAACAAATGTCAGAAAACAAAGGTAGTTCAGAAATTGATATTGCAATAAAACACACACAAACACACAAACACAAGAAACACAAACACACACACCCAAAGCCACCCATAGAGAGAAGACAACTGTACAAAAACCGAACAAGTAATAACACAGACAAACAGACACAAACAAACAAACACGCAGAAGAAAATGAGACCTGACCCCCCCAAAAAAAAAACGAAAGAATAATGAACACACAAACAACCTAACACAAACAACCCCCTCTCCTCCCCGCCCCCCTCTGCCCCGCTGCCCCACCCATCCCCCTCCCCCGCCCCCGCTGCCCCTCCCTCCTCCCCCGCCCCCGGTGACCATACCCCCTCCCCTCTCCCCCGCCCGCCCTTGCCCCTCCCTCCCCCACCCCCACCGCCCCACCCATCCCCCTCCTCACACGTTCTGCCGCGTCTTCTGCCAGCGACCAATGAAAGGAAGAAAATTGAGCAGAAAACGGATAGCGCGTAATAAGATGTCTCCTAAGAAAGCAATGCCACAGGGCACAGGGACGCCAGGTGCTCTCGCTTCGTATAATTTACGAAGCAAACGCACGCTAATAAAGAGAGCGAAATAAGGGGGAAATCGGAGAAAAATATGAGAGCTGTTCAGTAACGCCTCTGACAAGGTCTATCGTAAGTCCGGCCTGGGATTATTATTACGTTTTTCGTGTCTTTCTCTTCTCTCTTTCTTTTCTCCGTTTTCTTTTCTGCAGACTTACATGTATATGTGTGTGTATACATATATATATATATGCACACACACACACACACACCCATCTCCCCCCTCAACCATCCCCCACCCCTTTTCCTCCCCACTCCCTTACCCCTCACCCATCCCCATCTTCCCCACCCCTTTCCCCCTCCCCAACTTCCCCCTTTCCCCCACCCATCTTCCCTCCCCCTCTCACCACCACCCTTTTCGCCCCTCCCCAACCTCCTTTTCCTCCTCCCCATCTTCCCCACCCCTTTCCCTCTCACCCCCCCTCACCCCCCATCCCCTCCCCATCTTCCCCTCACCCCTCCCCCTCCCCCCTCCCCCCAACTTCCCCCTCTCACTCCCCATCCACCCTCATCCCTGCCCATCTTCCCCACCCCTTTTCCCCTCTCCCCCTCACCCCCTACCCCCTACCCCCAAACCCACCCCTCTCACCCCCTTCCCAACTTCCCCCCTCTCAACCCCCCCCTTCTCCCCCTCCCCCAACTTCCCCCCCTTTCCCCTTCCTCACCCCACCCCTTTTCCCCACTCCCTCACCCTCACCCACCCCGGAACTTTCCCATCTTCCCCCACCCCCTTCACCCCTACCCCCACCCCTCACCCCCATCCTCCCCTCTCCTCACCCCCTACCCCACCCCATCCACCCCACCCTCCCCACCCTCACCCCCTCACCCACCCCACCCCCTCTCCCCACCCACCCACCCATCCCCACGCCCCGAAGCATCTCCCGTTAGGATGCAGGTATGCCACGGTCGCCGGCTCCGTTCTAATCACAGGCGGACACGTGTTGGCACCTGTCAATCACCGGGGGCGCAGGTGTCGATTCTCGTCGGTGTCGGGGCGAGGTTTATTGGCTTCGTGAATCGCTCTCTCGTGACTTTGAAGCGTCGGTGGCTGTTTGTTTGTTTGTTTGTTTGTGTGTTTGTTTGTTTGTTTGGGGTTGTTTGGTTGTTTGGTTGTTTGTTTGTATGTTTGTTTTTTGTTTGTATGTTTGTTTGTGTTTTTATGTTTGTTTGTTTGTGGTTGGTTGTATGTGTGCTTGTGTTTGTATGTTTGTTTAACATTTGTTTGTATGTTTGCTTGGTTTGTGTTTTTATGTTTGCTTGTTTGTGGTTGGTTGTATGTGTGTTTGTGTTTGTATGTTTGTTTAATTTGTTTGTATGTTTGTTTGTTTGTGTTTTTATGTTTGTTTGTTTGTAGTTGTTTGTATGTGTGTTTGTGTTTGCATTTTTGTCAATTTGTTTGTATGTTTGTTTGTTTGTGTTTTTATGTTTGTTTGTTTGTGGTTGGTTGTATGTGTGTTTGTGTTTGTATGTTTGTTTAATTTGCTTGTTTGTTTGTGTTTTTATGTTTGTTTGTTTGTGGTTGGCTGTATGTGTTTGTGTTTGTATGTTCGTTTGTGGTTGATTGCTTCAGTGGTTGTTTGGTTGTATGTGTTTGGGTGGTTCTTTGTGCTGTTTGCATGTCTGTTTGTTCGTGTTTGTGTTTGTATGTTGGTGTGTGGTTGACTGTTTGTGGTTGTTTGGCTGTATGTGTTTTGGTTGATTGTTTGTGACTGTTTGTTTGTGCGTGTTTGGTAATATGTTTGTTTGTGACTGTTCTATTATTTGCTTTATTTTGCTTCTGATTAGGTGTGTGTGTTTGTGTTTGTACGCACATGGAGAACTACTTACACGAGTATATGAACACATCCAGAGATACATATACGTAAATTTACTCACACACTCAAATACCTACATACACACAAAGAAAAACTCACATACATAAAACCGTACATACAAAATCATTCACACTCACACGTACATATCAACTCAACTCACATACATAAAACCGTACATACAAACTCACACTCACACGTACATATCAACCTAACTCACATACATAAAACCGTACACACAAACTCACACTCACACGTACATATCAACTCAACTCGCATACATAAAACCGTAACACACAAAAATCATTCACACGGAAAATGTACATATCAACTCAACTCACATACATAAAACCGTACACACAAAATCACACGAACACGTACATATCAACTCAACTCACATACAGAAAACCGTACACACAAAATCACACTCACACGTGTACATATCAACTCGACTCACATACATAAAACCGTACACACAAACTCACATTCACACGTACATATCAACTCAACTCACATACATAAAACCGTGCATACAAACTCACACGAAAACGTACATATCAACTCAACTCACATACATAAAACCGTACATACAAAACTCACACTACACGTACACATCAACTCAACTCACATACATAAAACCGTACATACAAACTCACACTCACACGTACACATCAACTCAACTCACATACAGAAAACCGTACATACAAACTCACACTCACACGTACACATCAACTCAACTCACATACATAAAAACCGTACATACAAACTCACACTCACACGTACACATCAACTCAACTCACACACATAAAACCGTACATACAACCACACTACGTACATATCAACTCAACTACATACATAAAACCGTACACACAAAATCATTCACACTCACACGTACATATCAACTCAACTCACATACATAAAACCGTACACACACAAACTCACACTCACACGTACACATCAATCCAACTCACAAATATACAAAACCGTACATACAAACTCACACTCACACGTACACATCAACTCACATACATAAAACCGTACACACAAAATCATTCACACTCACACGTACATATCAACTCAACTCACATACATAAAACCGTACATACAAAATCACACTCACACGTACACATCAACTCAACTCACATACATAAAACCGTACACACAAACTCACACTCACACGTACATATCGACTCAACTCACATACATAAAACCGTACATACAAACTCACACTCACACGTACATATCAACTCAACTCACATACATAAAACCGTACACACAAACTCACACTCACACGTACAAGGCATCAACTCAACTCACATACATAAAACCGTACATACAAACTCACACTCCACACGTACACATCAACTCAACTCACATACATAAACCGTACATACAAAATCACACGAACACGTACATATCAACTCAACTCACATACATAAAACCGTACACACAAACTCACACTCACACGTACATATCAACTCAACTCACATACATAAAACCGTACATACAAACTCACACTCACACGTACATATCAACTCAACTCACATACATAAAACCGTACATACAAACTCACACTACACGTACACATCAACTCAACTCACATACATAAAACTGCATACAAACTCACACACACGTACATATCAATTCAACTCACATACATAAAACCGTACACACAAACTCACACTCACACGTACATATCAACTCAACTCACATACATAAAACCGTACATACAAACTCACACTCACACGTACATATCAACTCAACTCACATACATAAAACCGTACATACAAACTCACACTCACACGTACATATCAACTCAACTCACATACATAAAACCGTACACACAAACTCACACTCACACGTACATATCAACTCAACTCACACACACATAAAACCGGTGTACATACAAACTCACACTCACACGTACATATCAACTCAACTCACACACATAAAACCGTACATACAAACTCACACTCACACGTACACATCAACTCAACTCACACACATAAAACCGTACACACAAACTCACACTCACACGTACATATCAACTCAACTCACATACATAAAAAACCGTACACACAAACTCACACTCACACGTACACATCAACTCAACTCACATAAAACCGTACAAACAAACTCACACTCACACGTACATATCAACTCAACTCACACACATAAAACCGTACACACAAACTCACACTCACACGTACATATCAACTCAACTCACACACATAAAACCGTACATACAAACTCACACTCACACGTACATATCAACTAACCTTACATACATAAAACCGTACATACAAACTCACACTCACACGTACATATCAACTCAACTCACATACATAAAACCGTACATACAAAATAATTCACACTCACACGTACATATCAACTCAACTCACATACATAAAACCGTACATACAAACTCACACCCACACGTACACATCAACTCACATACATAAAACCGTACACACAAAATCACACCACACGTACACATCAACCCCTTGCGTACACGACCAAGGTGCGTACACTGAAACAAGGAGAGTGAAGTCATGTCAGAAACTCTATTTCCGTATTAATAGAACAGCGTTGACAAGGCAGGCAGGATGCTGAGTATGAGTGAGATCAAGAAGATAATGAAATCATTGATGCTGTGAGCTAGATCTTGATGCTGAATGACTGGGAGATGGAGGGAGACAATGGAGTGAATACGCGTGGTGAGATGAGAGAGAAAGAGAGAAAAGAGAGAGAAGGAATGAGGAAAGGGGGGGAGATTGGGGAAATAGGAGAAGGCTGAGAAGAGAATGAGGGGGTGGGAAGACAGGGAGATAGAGAGAGAGAGAAAGGGAGAGAGGGGAAAAAGGAAGGAGGGAAAGGAGGGAGAGGGGAGAGAGAGAGAGAGAGACAGAAACACACACACACACAAACACACACACACACACACACACACACACACACACACACAGAGAGAGAGAGAGAGAGAGAGAGAGAGAGAGAGAGAGAGAGAGAGAGAGAGAGAGTGAGAGAGAGAGAGAGAGAGAGAAGAGAGAGAGAGAGAGATAATAAGAGTTAATACAAGCGAGTGAGAGAGAGAGAGAATGAAAGAGATAGAGATAGATAGATAGATAGATAGATAGATAGAGGATCAGAAAGAGAAAATGAAAAAGAGAATGAACAAGAGAGTGAGAGAGAGAATAAAAGAGAGAGAAAATGAGAGACAGAATGACAGCAGAGAGAGAGAGTGAGAGATAGGTAGATAGATAGATAGATAGATAGAGAGAGAATAGGAAAGAGAGAGAGAGAGAGAGAGCGAAAGAGAGACAGACAGAGACAGGGACAGATAGATAGATAGATAGACAGACAGATAGACAGACAGACAGATAGACAGACAGACACACAGACAGACATGGAAAAGACAGATAGATAGATAGATAGATAGATAGAGA
>NC_091586.1:25978818-25981318 GCF_042767895.1 Penaeus vannamei | reverse complement strand
CAAGCACACACACAAGCCCGTACACAAGTACACACACAAGCCCGTACACAAGTACACACAGAAGCCCGTACACAAGTACACACACAAGCCCGTACACAAGTACACACACAAGCCCGTACACAAGCACACACACAAGCCCGTACACAAGCACACACACAATCCCGTACACAAGTACACACACAAGCCCGTACACAAGTACACACACAAGCCCTTACACAAGCACACACACAAGCCCGTACACAAGCACACACACAAGCCCTTACACAAGTACACACACAAGCCCGTACACAAGCACACACACAAGCCCGTACACAAGCACACACACAAGCCCGTACACAAGCACACACACAAGCCCGTACACAAGCACACACACAAGCACACACACAAGCCCGTACACAAGCACACACACAAGCCCGTACACAAGCACACACACAAGCACACACACAAGCCCGTACACAAGTACACACACAAGCCCGTACACAAGTACACACAGAAGCCCGTACACAAGCACACACACAAGCCCGTACACAAGTACACACACAAGCCCGTACACAAGTACACACACAAGCCCGTACACAAGTACACACACAAGCCCGTACACAAGTACACACAGAAGCCCGTACACAAGCACACACACAAGTACACACACAAGCCCGTACACAAGTACACACACAAGCCCGTACACAAGTACACACACAAGCCCGTACACAAGTACACACACAAGCCCGTACACAAGTACACACACAAGCACGCACACAAGTACACACACAAGCACGCACACAAGCACACCCACAAGCCCGTACACAAGTACACACACAAGCCCGTACACAAGTACACACACAAGCCCGTACACAAGTACACACACAAGCCCGTACACAAGTACACACACAAGCCCGTACACAAGTACACACACAAGCACACACACAAGCACACCCACAAGCCCGTACACAAGTACACACACAAGCCCGTACACAAGTACACACAAGCCCGTACACAAGTACACCCACAAGCCCGTACACAAGTACACACACAAGCCCGTACACAAGCACACACACAAGCCCGTACACAAGCACACACACAAGCCCGTACACAAGTACACACACAAGCCCGTACACAAGTACACACACAAGCCCGTACACAAGCACACACACAAGCCCGTACACAAGCACACACACAAGCCCGTACACAAGCACACACACAAGCACGCACACAAGCACACACACAAGCACACACACAATCACGCACACAAGCACACACACAAGCACACACACAAGCACGCACACAAGCACACACACAAGCACACACACAAGCCCGTACACAAGCACACACACAAGCCCGTACACAAGTACACACAGAAGCCCGTACACAAGCACACACACAAGCACACACACAAGCCCGTACACAAGTACACACACAAGCCCGTACACAAGCACACACACAAGCACACACACAAGCACACACACAAGCCCGTACACAAGCACACCCACAAGCCCGTACACAAGTACACACACAAGCCCGTACACAAGCACACACACAAGCACACACACAAGCCCGTACACAAGCACAACCACAAGCCCGTACACAAGCACACACACAAGCCCGTACACAAGTACACACAGAAACCCGTACACAAGCACACACACAAGCACACCCAATAGCCCGTACACAAGTACACACACAAGCCCGTACACAAGCACACACACAAGCACGCACACAAGCACACACACAAGCCCGTACACAAGTACACACACAAGCCCGTACACAAGTACACACAGAAGCCCGTACACAAGCACACACACAAGTACACACACAAGCCCGTACATAAGCACACCCACAAGCCCGTACACAAGTACACACACAAGCCCGTACACAAGTACACACACAAGCCCGTACACAAGTACACACACAAGCCCGTACACAAGTACACACACAAGCCCGTAAACAAGTACACACACAAGCCCGTACACAAGTACACACACAAGCCCGTACACAAGTACACACACAAGCCCGTACACAAGAACACACACAAGCCCGTACACAAGTACACACACAAGCCCGTACACAAGTACACACACAAGCCCGTACACAAGCACACTCACAAGCCCGTACACAAGCACACCCACCAGCCCGTACACAAGCACACACACAAGCCCGTACACAAGCACGCACACAAGCACACACACAAGCCCGTACACAAGCACACCCACAAGCACGCACATAAGCACACACACACACGGACGCACACACACACACGCACACGACCGCACCCGAATAGAACCACGCCTGCACCATGGAAGGCGACCTCCATACCGTCATCTGCACACCCACAAGCACGCACACAAGCACGTACAAGCACACACACACACACGACGCACCCGCACAGAAGCGCGCCTGCCCCATGCCAGGCGACCTCCACACCGGCCTCTGCCCGGCCTCCTGCGGCCGAGCTCTTCCCCATGTTTGGCGCCGCCGCAATTCGATTGTTCGGTCTGTTGACCCC
>NC_091586.1:25961318-25966318 GCF_042767895.1 Penaeus vannamei | reverse complement strand
GATTAGGTTGGTCAAGATTGGTATTAAGTATAAAAAGATTGGGATTAGGTTGGTCAAGATTGGTATTAAGTATAAAAAGATTGGGATTAGGTTGGTCAAGATTGGTATTAAGTATAAAAAGATTGGGATTAGGTTGGTCAAGATTGGTATTAAGTATAAAAAGATTGGTGTCAGGCTGGTCAAGATTGGTATTAAGTATAAAAAGATTGGGATTAGGTTGGTCAATATTGGTATTAAGTATAAAAAGATTGGTGTCAGGTTGGTCAAGATTGGTATTAAGTATAAAAAGATTGGTGTCAGGTTGGTCAAGATTGGTATTAAGTATAGAAAGATTGGTGTTAGGTTGGTCAAGATTGGTATTAAGTATAAAAAGATTGGTGTCAGGTTGGTCAAGATTGGTATTAAGTATAAAAAGATTGGTGTCAGGTTGGTCAAGATTGGTATTAAGTATAGAAAGATTGGGATTAGGTTGGTCAAGATTGGTATTAAGTATAAAAAGTTTGGTATTAAGTATAAAAAAATTGTGATTAGGTTGGTCAAGATTGGTATTAAGTCTGGATGGTATTGGTATTAAGTTGATCGAGATTGGTATTCGGTTGATCATGTTTGGTATTGGTATTCTGTTGATCAATGTTGGTGTTAGGTTGGTCAAGATTGGTATTAAGTATAAAAAGATTGGGATTAGGTTTATTAAGTTGATTAAGTTGATTAAGTTTGATATTAGGTACAGAAAGATTGATATTAGGTTGATCAATATTGGTATTGGGTTGATCAAGATTGGTATTAGGTTAAGATTGGTATTAGATTGGTCAAGATTGGTATTAGTTATAAAAATGTTGGTATTGGATTGATCAAGATTGGTAGGCCTATTAGGTTGATCAAGATTGGTATTCGGTTGACCAAGATTGGTATTAGGTATATAAAGATTGATATTAGATTGATCAAGGTTGGTATTGGGTTGATCAAGATTGGTTTTAGTTATAAAAATGTTGGTATTGGATTGATCAAGATTGGTAGGCCTATTAGGTTGATTAAGATTGGTATTAGGTATATAAAGACTGATATTAGATTGAGATAGGTTGGTATTGGGTTGATTAAGATTGGTATTAGATTGATTAAGGTTGGTATTAGGTATATAAAGATTGATATTCGGTTGATCAAGGTTGGTATTATATTGATTAATATTGGTATTAGGTATATACAGATTGATATTAGGTTGATAAAGTTCGGTATTAGATATATGAAATTATTAAATTGATCAATATTGCTGACAGACTGATATTAGAACGAGGGAGAGAAATGGATAAATAGAGACAGAGAAAAAATGAAAGAATGAAATAAAATGAAATAAAAAAGGACACGTAATTAAACGGAGAAGAGCGAAGGAGGGAAAAATAGGACTCGTCATTAAGATACTAATGAGAGGGAGAATGAGAAAAAGAATGAAAAAGGAGAGAGAGAGAGAGATAATGAGAAAAAAGGGTGAAAATGGAGAGAGAGAGAGAAAGAGAAAAAGAATGAAAGGGAGAGAGAGAGAAAGAGAATGAGAAAAAAATAAGAAAAAGAAGGAGAAAGAGAATGACAGAAAGAGAAAAAGAATGAAAAAAGGAGGGAGAGAGAAACAGAATGACAGAATGAGAAAATGAATGACAAGGGAGAGAGAGAGAAAGAGAATGAGAAAAAGAATGAAAAGGGGAGAGAGAGAAAGAGAATGAGAAAAAAAGAAAAAGAAGGAGAAAGAGAAAAAGAAGGAGAAAGAGAAAAAGAATGAGAAAAGGAGAGAGAGAATGACAGGAAGAGAAAAAGAAGGAGAAAAGGAGAGAGGCGGACAAGGCATAGGCAGATAGACATAGATAAACAGACGGATAAACAGATAGACAGATAGACGAACAGGGAGACGAACAAACAGAGAAAAAAAAAACAGACAAAGACAAACAAACCAACAAACAGATGGGCAAGCAGACAGACAAGAATATTAATACTTACAGACAGAATCCATGATGAATTATGGCATACAGACAGGCAGATAGACAGACAGATAGACATATAAACTGACAGGCAGATAGACAGACAAACAAATAAATAAACAAACAGACAGACAGACAAACAAACAAATAATCAAACCTTCAATCAGACAGACAAACCAACCAACAAACAGACAGACACAAATCGACAGACAAACCGAGAGACGAACAAACATAAAAACAAACAAACAGACAGGCACACAAACCAACCAACAAACAAAACAAACAAAAACAAACAAACAGACACAAATCGACTAAAAAAAACACACAAACAGATAGACACACAAACCACAAACCGTCAAACAAACAAACAAACCTTCAAACAAACAACACAAACCGACAGACAGAAAGACAGAGAGACAAACAAAGAGAAAAACAAACAAACCTTCAACAAACAAACAGACACAAACCGTCAAACAAACAAACCGACAGACAGAAAGACAGAGAGACAAACAAAGAGAAAAACAAACAAACCCTCAAACAAACAACACAAACAAACCGACAGACCGGAAATACATCCGACGTGACCCCCCCGCCCCCCCCTTCCGACAGATGAGATGCGGGGATTTGAGTCGAGATTCGCAGATTGAAAAAGTGTCGAAGAAATTCACAAAGACGGGATCAATCAGACTCTCCGAACACGGCGCTCGCGTTCGGAACCCTGGGATGCTGGCTTCGGCTTCGGCGGGGGCTTCGTTGTGTTTGCGCGTGTTTTTTTTTGTTGTGTTTTGGTGTTTTTGTTTTGTTTTGTTGTTGTTGTTTCTTGGGTTTTTGTTTTTTTGTTTTTTTTTTATTTTTGTTCTTTTGCTTTTTCGTATTCTTTTTTTTTTCTTCTTCTACTTCTTTTTCTGTTTTTGTTTTTTTTTTTCATTCTTTTGCTTTTTTGTATTTTTCTTCTACTTCTTTTTCTTGTTCCAGTTTTTCTTTTCTTGCCTGGAAGAAGAAGAAAATAAAAATAAAAAAGAGAAAAAAACGGAACACAAAGAAAGGAAAAGAAATAAAATAAAGAATATACAAATAGACTCTCCCCCCCTTCCCCCCTCCCCCCCTTCGCCCCCCCCCTCAAGAAAGTGCCCCAATGTATGACCTTGGATAGCAAGGTCATCGGAGGGCAGCTGTGACCTTGCGCTTTGTGGAGTAAGGTCAGCAAGATTGGACAAAAAGAGTGGGGGAGGGGGTAGGGGGTAGGATTTGGAAGAGAGGGGAGGGGGGTGGGGGGAAGGAGTGTGAAGAGGGGGAAGGGGGAGGGGGAGGGGTGTCAAGAGGGGAAGGGGGAGGAGGAGGGGTGTTAAGAGGGGGAAGGGGGAGGAGGAGGGGTGTCAAGAGGGGGAGGGGGTCAGGAGTGTGAAGGAGAGGGAGAGGGGAGAGGGGAAGTGGGGAGGGAGGGAAGAGAAGGGAGGGGGGGAGGGAAGGGTGAAGGGGACTTGAGTCGGAAGTGGGGAGGGAGGGAGGGAAGAATGGGGGTGGGGAGAGAAAGGAGTTGGAATAGAGCGGGGGAGGGTAAAGAAAGTGAATGGGGGATGGAGGGAAAAGGGGGAGAGAAAGGAATTGGAACAGGGGGGGGGGGTGAAGAAAGGGAAGGGGAGGAGGGAGGATAGGTGTTGGGAGAGGAAGAGAAAGAGGGAGAGAGAGCCGATATTAGGAAGTAGGAAGGGAAAGGTGGAAAATAGAGAAAATAAGGGTTTGTACAGCGCAAAAGAGGTCGCACACACACAGACATACAATACGCACATGTGAACGTACAGGCGCACACAGACAGAATACGCACATGTGAAAGTACAGGCGCACACAGACACAGAATACGCACATGTGAACGTACAGGCGCACACAGACACAGAATACGCACATGTGAACGTACAGGCGCACACAGACTTAGAATACGCACATGTGAAAGTACAGGCGCACACAGACATAGAATACGCACATGTGAACGTACAGGCGCACACAGACACAGAATACGCACATGTGAACGTACAGACGCACACAGACACAGAATACGCACATGTGAACGTACAGACGCACACAGACACAGAATACGCACATGTGAACGTACAGGCGCCTTCGCTCATTCACGCTCTCGTTCCCTTTCTCATTCTCAATCTCATTCTTTCGCTCAGTTATTTACTTACTCGTTTGTTCGCTCACTTATTCGTTCATTTACTTACTTACTCGGTTACTTGCTCGCTAACTCACGCACGCACTCATTCATTCATTCATTCACTCACTCACCCCGCCGCACTCACTCACAACCCTACCAACCACCACCACCACCCCCACCACCCCCTTCCCCCCACACACACACACACACACACACACACACACACACACACACACACACACACACACACACACACACACACACACACACACACACACACACACACCACACACACACACACACACACACACACACACCACACACACACACACACACACACCACCACACACAACAACACACACACACACCACTCACACACACACACACCACACACACACACCCACACACACACAATACCCCCCACACACACTCACACACACACACAACACCCCCCACACACACCACCCCCCACACACACGGCGAAAAAAAAAAAAAAAAAAAAATTAAACCCAAAAAAGTTGACAAAAAAAAAAAGACGCAAAAAACAAGATAACAGAAAAAATAGGGGGAAACAAAAGGAGAAAAAAAAAGAAGAAAAAGGGGAGAGAGAGAGAGAGAGAGAGAGAGAGAGAGAGAGAGAGAGAGAGAGAGAGAGAAAAGAGAAAAAAAGAAAGAAGAGAGAGCGAGAGACAGACAGAAGAGAAAGAGAAAGAGGGGAAAAAAAGAGAAAACGAAAGGGAACAGAGGAAGGAAAAACAGAGCAGGAGACGACAGGTCTATAGGCCACGGACAAGGGGGGTGAGTGAGTGTGTGTGTGTGTGTGTGTGTGTGTGTGTGTGTGTGTGTTTTTTGTGTTTTTTTTTTTTTTTTTTTTTTTT
>NC_091586.1:25952188-25960818 GCF_042767895.1 Penaeus vannamei | reverse complement strand
CACACTTTTCATAGGCACCCCCAAACATGCACACACATGTACATACGCACACACACATGGCCACACACACACATGTACATATGCACACATACATACGTACACGCACATGTACATACGCACACACACACATGTACATACGCACACGCACATGTACATACGCACACATACACGCACATACGTACACACACACACACACATGCACACACGCACACACAGACACACAGACACACAGACACACACACACACACACACACACACACACACACACACACACACACACACACACACACACACACACACACACACACGCACACACACACACACACACACACACGCACACGCATATATACGTGCGTACCTGTACACATGCGCGTATCACAAACGCACACGGAAACGGAAATATACGTAAGTAACCAAAACGCACACAAGCAAATAAACACAGCTGCATATCTGGCTCTCTGGCTCTCTCCCTCCTCCTCTCCTTCTCTCCCTCTCCCTCTCCCTCTTCCTCTCCTTCCTCCTCCCCTCCCCTTTCCCCTCTTTCTTCCTCCTACCCCTCTCCCTCTCTTCTTCTCTCCCTCTCTCTCTCCTCCTCCCACACTACTTCCTCCTGCCCCTCTCCCTCTGTCTCCCCTCTCCTTCCTCCACCCCCTCTCCCTCCTCCTACCCCTCTCCTTCTCCCTCCCCCTCGCTCACTCTCTCTCCCCCTCTCCCTCTCCCCTTCCTCCCTCCCCCTCCTCTCCTCTCCTCCCCTCCCCTTCTCTCCTCCTCCTCCCTCTCGCCCTCTCTCTTATTTCTTTTATCTTTCTATTTCTCCCCTCTCCTTCTCTCTCTCTCTCTCTCTCTCTCCCTCTCCCCTTCCTCCTCCCCCTCTCCCCCCCCCCTCCCCCTCCCCCTCTCCTTCTCTCCCTCTCTCTCCCTCCTTTTGTCTACACCTGATTGCTATTCTTCTCTTTAAATGGAAGTCCAGCCAATGTTTGCAGAACGAGAATGCTAAAGAGCCGTGACCAAGTGGGAAAAAAGAGGAAGTTTTTCTCTCCCTCTTCTCTCTCCTCTTCTTTCTGTTTTTTTTTTTTCTCCGTCTCTCTCTCTGTTTTGTCTTTTTTTCTTTTTTTTCGAGTTACTTCACGTTTGTGTGTTTTTTTCTTTCCCCTCTTTTTTTTCTTCCTCCGCCTCTTCCTTTTCTTTTTTTTTCATTATCATCCCTCTTTCCCACCCTTCCTCCTCCTTCCCCTCTTCCTCTTCTCCCTCCCTCCCTCTCCCCTTCTCCCTACTCTTACACCCTCCCTCCTCCTCCTTCTTCACCCTACCCTTACCCCCTCCCTCCTCCTCATTCCCCCTTACCTCATCCCTCCTCCATTACCCTTACCCCTTCCCCTCCCTCTCCCTCTTCCCTACCCTCCCTCTCCCCCTCCTTCCTACCCTCCCTATCCCCCTCTCCTCCCTACCCTTACCACCCTCCCCTCCTCCTCCTCTTCACCCTACCCTACCCCTCCCCTCCTCCATTCCCCCTCTCCTCCCCTCCACCCTACCCCTACCCTCCCCCTTTCCTCCCTACCCAACCTCCCAATCCCCTCTCCCCCCTCCCCTCCTCCCTACCCCCTCCCTCTTCCCTCCTCCTCCCCCTCCCTCTCCCCCTCCTTCCCTACCCTACCCTTCCTCCTCCTCCCCCTCCTCCCTACCCTCTCTCTTACCCCTCCTCCCTCCTCCTCCCTACCCTTACCCCCTTCCCCCCTCCCCCTACCCTCCCCCTTTCCCTCCCTACCTTTACCTTTCCATCTCCCTCCTCCACCCTACCCTCTCCCCCTTCCCCTCCCCTCCCCTCCTCCTCCTCCCCTCCTTCCATCTCCCCTACCCTCACTCCTCCTCCCTCCTTCCTACCCTTACCCCTTTCTCCTCCTTCCCTCCTCCCTGCCCTCCCCCTCCTCCCTCCTCCTCATTCCCCTCTCCTCCCTACCCTTACCCCTACCCTCCCCTTCCCCTACCTTTACCCTCCATATCCCCCTCTCCCCTCCCCCTCCCCCCCCTCTCCCCCATACCCCTTCCCTCTCCTCCCCCCCCCCTCCTCCCTACCCTTCCCCTTCCCTTCCCCCCTCCACTCCCTCCCCCCTTTCCTCCCTACCTTTACCCTCCATATCTCCCCTATCCCCCTCCTCCGCCCTACCCTCTCCCCCATCCCTTCCCTTCCCCTACCCTTACCCCTCCCCCTTCCCCTCCTCCTCCCCCCAATCCTCTAACTTCTAACCAAGCCAAAGGCATCCAAAAACCCAACCCAACTTGCCCCAACCTGCAAGCCGATACCCAAGTCAAGGTTGCCGAGCGGAAGGAAAACCCAAGCCATAAATACCAATGGCCAGCAAGGCGGGGGCATTTTGGCGAGCCGTTTGTCTCGTGACGTCTTGCTTTTTTGCTCCGGTTTTGGGGTAACAGATTTCTCGTGTTTTTTTTTTTTCTTTCTTTTTTAATGTTCTATTTTTGTTTTCTTCTTATTCCTCTTTTATTTGTTCTGTCTTTTTTTTTTTTTTTTTTGGGGGGGTGTTTTCCGTGTGTCCATTTCGTTCTTTTTCTTTCTTTTTGGTTGTTTGTTTGTCTGCTTTTTTGTTATTTTTTTTTTTATATTCAATTCGTTTTGATATTTTTTGTCCTAGGAATATTAATTTTTTGTATTTTTTATATTATAATTTTTATCACTATTATCATTTCCTTTTACTTTTTTTCTATCCATTTCTCCCTTATTCGTCTAAATACCAAACCTCTCATTTTCAGATGTTATTTCTATCATTTTTCTTTTATTTATTCATATTTTTTAGCCTTCAATCTTTATAATTTTTTTCATTCTTTTATTTATTCATTTTTTTAGTCTTCATTCTTTATAATTTTTTTCATTTTTTTATTTATTCATTTTTTTATCCTTTAATCTTTATATTTTTTTCATTTTTTTTATTTATTCATTTTTTTTTAGCCTTCAATCTTTATATTTTTTTCATTTCTTTATTAATCCTTTTTTTTAGCCTTCGATCTTTATAATTATTTTAGAAAATACGTAGAAAATAAGTAAATAAAATAAAAAAAATAGAAAATAAGTAGAAAATACGTGAACATCTTTCTTACGAGGAGCAAAGTCAAGAAATAAATCTTGCTTAAGCTTGCTCACGATTTTTTTTTTCTGCAACAGAGAGTTTTTTTATAATTGTTTTTTTTTTTTTTATATATATTCCATCTTCTCTTATCTATCATTTTTTTTCCCCGTTTTCATCTAAGGATATATTTATTTGGGGTTTTACATACGCAAAAAAGGGAATAAATAAATAAAATAATTAATAAGTGAATAAAAATTATCAATCAACATAAAACAAAAACAATTTTAATTATAACAAATGAATAATCAAATACATATAACAAAACAAATAAATAATTAAACCAATAAACAAACAAAAGCAATACAATAACACAGAAACAACAAAAACAATACAACACACAAACAATAACAAAAACAGCAAAAACAATATAACAAAAAACAACAAAAACAATATAACAAACAACAAAAACAATATAATAAAAAACAACAAAAACAATATAACAAACATAAACAATCACAAAAAACAACACAATAACATAACAAACAAACAAACAAAAACAACCAACCAATCCCAAACAAACAACCAACCAACCAACAAAACAAAAAACAAACAATCACCCCCCTCCCTCCCCCCCGAATCAAACAATCACCTCCACGCCCACGCGCCCTCCCCCCCCCCCCCAGTCACCGCCGGGGAATCGAGACAGCAGACAGCTTTCTCCTCGGCTCCTTCGGCCACGGGAGACCTCATTCCACGGGTGCTGCTAACCTGCTTACAAGGGCCGGGAATCTCGCGCTCTCGCTCTCTCTCTCTGTCTGTCTGTCTGTCTGTGTCTATGTCTGTCACGGGTTCTGTCTCTGTCTGTCACGGGTTCTTTCTCTCTCTCTTTCTGTCTCTGACGGGTTCTGTCTCTCTCTCTTTCTGTCTCTGACGGGTTCTGTCTCTCTCTCTCTGTGTCTTTCTTTCTTTCTCTCTCTCTCTCTCTCTTTCTTTGTCTCTCTCTCTTTCTGTCTCTCACGGGTTCTGTCTCTCTCTCTGTCTCTCTCTCTCTCTCTCTCTCTCTCTCTCTCTCTCTCTCTCTCTCTCTCTCTCTCTCTCTCTCTCTCTCTCTCTCTCTCTCTCTCTCTGTCTCTGTCTCTCTCTCTCTGACTCTATCTCTCACGGGGTCTGTCTCTCTCTCTCTCTTTCTCTCTCTCTCTCTCGGGTTCTCTCTTTCTCCCACTTCCTTTTTTTTCTCTCTCTCTCTTCCATCCCCTTCTCTCTCTCAGTCTATATATCTCTCTGCTTTATTTCACTGTAGTTATTTAGTCATTTTTTCTGTTATTTATCATACTCTTCTTTCATTCTCTTCCCGTCTCTATTTCCTTTTCTATCGGCCTTCTCTTCACCCCTCCTCTCTCCCCTCGCTTTGTCTCCCACTCCTTCCTTTCCTCCACCATTATCCATTTCTCCTTCTCTCTCATCTCCTTTCCTTCTCATTCCCTCTCTCATTTTCTTCTTCTCTCTTTTTTTCTTCTCTCTCCTCCCCTCCTCTCCTTTTCTCCTCTCTCATCTGCTTGTCTCCTTCTCATTCCTTCTCTCCTTTTCTCCTCCTCTCCGTCTCTCTCTTCCTCCCTCTTTCTTCCCATTTCCTCAAAATATATATCGGTAATTTATCTCCCAACTTCCTATCACCATATCATCACTTTTCTTCCTTCACCATCTTTCACTACCATCAAAATAGCTCACCATAAGCGCTGAGTCACTGTCTTTCACCACCACCAACACACCACACCTCACCACAAGCGCGTGAGTCACTGTCACGGGAGAAGCACCATAAAACACCACCATTCTCCACCACACTTCACCACCGCCAACACTATCCCTCCCTCCCTCACCATCATACCACCACTGGGACACCACCACACCTCACCATACATCCGAAGTCACCATATCTCACATCACCACATTTCAACATCACCGCCACCACCACCTCATCATAAGCACATCACCACCACTCCCTCACCATCCTTCACCACCAAGAGAACCCAGCACAACTAAGGAGACACCATAAAATCAACATAACATTACACATAATGGAAACAGAAGAAAAAAAAATGTTGCATATAAATAGACACAAGATGAGGTACACAGATATATATGCAAGTGAGTTGTAATGTTGTCTCTATGCAAATTAGTCCCTAGACCCTGACTACAAAAAAACACCACAAATAGATAAATAGATATACACCGTAAGTAAATAGAAGGTGAGTACATGAATATGCAAATTTGTTGGTATGCTAATTTAATATTGTGCTCGCAGAGGTGAGCAGAATGTGAAGAGAAAGGGAACTTTATGGAAAAAAATGGAAATGGGAGGGATTGTGAGAGATATGTACACAGTGGCGTATGAATGTACAGGTGTACACATACGCACATGCTAATGTACACACTGATAAGAGACATAGACACGATCATACGCACAAAGACGCACGCACACACACAGAGACAGACACACACACACATACATACCAACAGACACATACACACATACATGTACAACCACACACAAACGCACATAAGAAAAACACTGACACATACATACCCACACCTTTCCCTCCCCTCCCTCCCTTCCCCTTTCTTCTAACACTCCCTCTCTCCTCCTCCTCCTCCCCCTCCCTCTAACACTCCCTCCTCCTCCTCCTCCTCCTCCTCTCCTCTAACACTCCCTCCTCCCCCTCCCCCTCTAACACTCCCTCCTCCTCCTCCTCCTCCCCCTCCTCTAAAACTCCCTCCCCCCATCCCCTCCCTGTCCCGCCCCCACCATCGCCATCCCCAACACACACATCCGAGAGAAAGCTGTATGCAAAGCTCTCCCTCTCTTAGCCTGGCGTCTCCTCACCCTCCTCCCCCTCCCCCTCCTCCCCCCTCCCCTCTTTCGGAAATCCTTGTTCGCGGAATCGGCGATGAGCGGTCTTTTTATTTTCTTCTTCTTCGTCTATTTTTTATTTTATTTTTCTTCTCCTCCTCTTTCTCTTTCTCTTTCTTATTCTCTTTTTTCTTATTCTATTTCTTTTTTTCTTCTTCGTCTATTTCTTTTTTATTCTTCGTCTATTTCTTTTCCTATTTCTTCCTCTTCTTCTTCTTCTTCTTTTTCTCTTCCTCCTTCTCCCCTTTTCTTCCTATTCCTTTCCCCCTCTTCTTCTCCTTCTCCTTTTCCTTTCCTTCTCCTATTCTACCTACAAATCTACCCAACCTACCTACCTACTTTCTTGCCTCACAAACTTACTTACCCATCGATCTACCTACTTTCTTACCTCACAAACCTGCTTACCCATCGATCTACCTACCTACCTACTTTCTTACCTCACAAACTTACTTACCCATCGATCTACCTACCTACCTACACACCTACCCAACCTACCTACCTACCTACCAACAAACCAACTTACCCAACCTACCTACCTACCTACCTACCTACCCAACAAACCTACTTACCCATCTACCAACCCAACCCACCTACCTACTTACCCACCAATCTACCTTTCCCCCCCCCTTTTTTCTCTTATCTGCCGCAAACATACTTACGTAGAGATACTTACACCTTTGTCCTTGATTCGCAAGGGAGAGAGAGTCAATACGATACCGGATGTGGGAATTATGCAAGCAGCGTGAAGGAGGAGGAGAAGGGAAAGGGAGGGAGGATGGGAGGAGGAGGAGAGAAGGTGGAAGAGGAGGAGGAGGAGGAGGTGGAGGAGAAGGAAAAGGAGAAGGGAAAGGGAAAGGGAGGGAGGGAGGAAGGGAGGGAAAGAGAGGGAGGGAGGGAAGGAGGGAGGGGAGGGAGGGAGGGAGGAGAGGGAGGAGGAGGAAAGGGAGGAGAGGGAGGAGGAGGAGGAGGAGGAGGAGGGAGGGAGGGAGAGGAATGGAGGGGTGGGAGGAAGGGAGGGAGGATGGGAGGGAGGGAGAGAGGAGGGAGGGAGGCTGGGAGGGAGAGAGGGAATTGAAGGGAAAGGAGAGAAGAGGAGGAAGAGGAGGGATGATGATGATGATGATGAGGAGGAGGAGGGGAGAGGAAGAGGAGAAGGGGAGGGAGAGAGGAGGAGGACGAGGAGGAGGAGGAGGGAGGAGGAGGAGGGAGGAGGGGAGGAGGAGGAGGAGGAGGAGGAGGAGGAGGAGGAGGAGGAGGAGGAGGGAGGAGGAGGAGGAGGAGGGAGGGAAAGGAGAGAATGAGAAAGGGGAGGAGAAATGGTGGAACTGAAGGGAGAGAGGCAGGGAAGGAGATGAGGAGGGAGGGGATGAAGGGAGAAAGAAAAAAAGAGAGAAAGAGGGAGAGAATGGAGGAGGAGGAGGAGAGAGGGAGAAAAAAAATGGAAAGAGAGGAGAAGGGAGACAACGAAGGAAGGAGGGAAGAAAGAAAAAATAAAGGGAGAACAAGACAGAAGGATGAAGAGAAGGAGGGAGTGAGACAACAAAAATTAAGGCCAAAGAAAGAGGTGGACAGACATAACGAGTAAAGAAGGGAAAGGGCGAACAGAAAAAGGAAGCAGAGAAAGGCGAAGGAAAGAAGGGATAATGCAAAATGTAAGCGGATGAAGAGGAAGCACGATAAGAGGAGATAAGAGCGGATTAGAAAACGTAATGAGAGAGGTTGCAAGAAGAGGGAGAGGGAGAGGGAGGAGAGGGAGAGGAGGGAGGGAGGGGAAGGAGGGAGGGAGAGGGAAGGAGGGAGGGAGGAAGGAGGGAAGAGGGAAGGAGGGAGGAGGGGAAGGAGGGAGGGAGGGAAAGGGGAGGAGGAGGGAAGGAGGAGGAGGGAAGGAGGGAGGGAAGGGGAAGGAGGAGGGAGGGGAAGGAGGGGAAGAGGGAAGGAGGAAGGAGGAAGGAGGAGGGAGGAGGGAGGGAGGGAGAGGAGGGAGAGAGAGAGAGAGAGAGAGAGAGAGAGAGAGAGAGAGAGAGAGAGAGAGAGAGAGAGAGAGAGAGAGAGAGAGAGAGAGAGAGAGAGAGAACAAAAACGAGAAAGAGAGAAAGAGAGAAAGAGAGAGAGAAATACAGCGTGTGTGCAAAACAAGAAACAGACAGACAAACAGACAAACAGACAAAAAAGAAGAGAGAAAAAACAAAAAATCGGAACGAAGATAAGAAAAAAAGTTGCGAAACAGAATAAGAGAGAAAATTTGCAATACAATCAATTTCAATTTCAATTCAATTGTTTATGTCACGATACATTTACAATCAAATACATAACAATACAATTCAATAGATTAAATTGTGACTTTGCTTGACATCTCAGAAAATTATGGAAAAGGAACAAAGATAAAAGATTTTTTTTTTTTTTTTTTTTTTTTAAGGAGACCGCACTTCCCAACGAAGAAGGGAATGAGAGAAAGAGGGAAGAGAGAGGGAGATGGGGAGATAAGAAATGGTAGGAGGGGAGGAGGAGGAGGTGGTGATGGAGGAGGCAGGCAGACGGAGATAAAGAAAGAGACAAAGAGAAACAGAAAGACAGACAGACAGGTAGAAATAAATTTAAAGAGAGAGAACGGAAGAAGAGAAGAAGAAAAAAAAAATGAGATT
>NC_091586.1:25939688-25947188 GCF_042767895.1 Penaeus vannamei | reverse complement strand
CGGACCAAACACTCACCTACATTTACGTATGAGAAAAGGAAAGAAGAAGAAAAAAAGAAATAAAGGAAGAAAAAAGAAAAAAGAAAAAGAAGGAAGGAAAATATAATCATAAAAGATTAAAAAATAAAACGGATACCATTTATGTATGAGAAAAGGGAAAAAAGAAAAAGAAAAGAAAAAAAGGAAGGAAAAAAAGAAAAAAAGGAAAAAATAAAATGAAAAATAATAAAACGGACACATTTAAGGATAAAAAAAGATAAATAAAAAATACTATGAACAAAAAATAAAACGGACACGTAAAGACAAAGAAAATTTGAAAAAAACAAAAACAAAAAACAAAAACAAAAAATAGTATCAACCGCCCTAAAACAAATACAAAAACAAAAACAAAAAATAGTGCCAAACGCCCTAAAACAAAAACAAAAAACAAAAAACAAAAAACAAAAAATAGTGCCAAACGCCCTATCAAACAAAAACAAAAAACAAAAACAAAAAATAGTATCAACCGCCCTAAAACAAAAACAAAAAACAAAAACAAAAAATAGTATCAACCGCCCTAAAACAAAAACAAAAAACAAAAACAAAATAATGCCATACGCCCTAAAACAAAAACAAACAAAAATAAAAACAAAAAATAGTGCCACACGCCCTAAAACAAACAAAAAACAAAAACAAAAAATAGTGCCAAACGCCCTAAAACAACAAAACAACAACAAAAGCAAAAACAAAAAATAGTGCCAAAGTCCTATAAAACAAACAAAAAACAAAAAATAGTGCCAAACACCCTAAAACAAAAACAAAAACAAACAAACAAAAACAAAAAATAGTGCCAAACGTCCTCAAACAAAAACAAAAACAAAAAAATAGGGCCAAACGCCCTAAAACAAACAAAAAATAGTGCCAAACGTCCTCAAACAAAAACAAAAACAAAAAAAGTGCCAAACGCCCTAAAACAAAAACAAACACAAAAGCAAAAACAAAGAATAGTGTCAAACGGCCTAAAACAAAAACGAACAAAAACAAAAAACAGTGCCAAAGGCCCTAAAACAAAAACAAAAACAAACAAACAAAAACAAAAAAAAGTATCAACCGCCCTAAAACAAAAACAAAAACAAAAAACAAAAAACAGTGCCAAACGCCCTAAAACAAACAAAAACAAAAACAAACAAAAAAGTGCCAAACGCCCTAAAACAAAAACAAAAACAAACAAACAAAAACAAAAAAAAGTATCAACCGCCCTAAAACAAAAACAAAAACAAAAAACAAAAAATAGTGCCAAACGCCTAAAACAAAAACAAACAAAAACAAAAAACAAAAACAAAAAACAGTGCCAAACGTCCTATCAAACAAAAACAAAAACAAACAAAAAATAGTGTCAAACGCCCTAAAACAAAAACAAAAAACAAAAACAAAAAAAAAGTATCAACCGCCCTAAAACAAAAACAAAAACAAACACACAAAAACAAAAAATAGTGCCAAACGCCCTAAAACAAAAACAAAAACAAAAACAAAAACAAAAAATAGTGTCAAACGCCCTAAAACAAACAAAAACAAACACAAAAACAAAAACAAAAAATAGTGTCAAACGCCCTAAAACAAACACAAAACAAAAACAAAAAACAAAAGAAAAAATAGTGCCAAACGCCCTAAAACAAAAACAAAAACAAAAAACAAAAACAAAGACAAAAAACAGTGCCAACCGCCCTAAAACAAAAACAAACAAACAAAAAAAAATAGTGCCAAGCTCCCTCCTCCACAAGTCCCGTTGGTCTTTCTCCTTAACACCAACTCTCGGGAACCTCTGCCTTTTGTTTACGGACCAAACACTCACCTACATTTACGTATGAGAAAAGGAAAAAGAAAAAAAAAGAAATAAAGGAAGAAAAAAGGAAAGAAAAAAAGGAAGGAAAATATAATAATAAAAGATTAAAAAATAAAACGGATACCATTTACGTATGAGAAAAAGAAAAAAGAAGAAAAGAAGGAAAGAAAAAAAATAAATAAATAAAAATAAAATGAAAAATAATAAAACGGACACATTTAAGGATAAAAAAAGATAAATAAAAAATACTATGAACAAAAAATAAAACGGACACGTAAAGACAAAGAAAAATTGAAAAAAAAGTGTCAAACGCCCTAAAACAAAAACAAAAACAAACAAAAAAGTGCCAAACGCCCTATAAAAACAAAAACAAACAAACAAAAACAAAAAAGTGTCAAACGCCCTAAAACAAAAACAAAAAACAAAAACAAAAAAAAGTATCAACCGCCCTAAAACAAAAACAAAAACAAACAAAAAAGTGCCAAACGTCCTATAAAACAAAAACAAAAACAAACAAAAACAAAAAACAGTGCCAAGCGCCCTCCTCCACAAGTCCCGTTGGTCTTTCTCCTTAACACCAACTCTCGGGAACCTCTGCCTTTTGTTTACGGACCAAACACTCACCTACATTTACGTATGAGAAAAAGAAAAAAGAAAAAGAAAGAAGAAAAAAAAGAAATACAGGAGGAAAAAAGAAAAAAGAAAAAAAAGGAAGAAAAAAAATCATAAAAAATAAAAAGAGAAAAGGAAAAAAGGAAAAAAAGAAAAAAAAAAAAAGGAAGGAAAATATAATAATAAAAGATTAAAAAATAAAACGGACACCATTTATGTATGAGAAAAAAAAAGAAAAAAAAGAAAAAAAAGGAAGGAAGAAAAAAAATAATAAAAAAATTAAAGAATAAAACGGACACCATTTACGTATGAGAAAGAGAAAAAACGAAAGGACAAAATACAAACAAGAAAAACGAACAACGAACGAAATAAAATAAAAACGGAAGAAACAAAACAAAAAACGAGAAAAAAACGAAAAACGAGAGAAAAACGAAAAAAATAATAAACGAGAGAGATAAAAAAATAACACGAAATTACGAACAAGCAGCGAAAGACCAACAGACTAAAGGACAGTGGAGTACCCGGCCCATCCACAATTACTTAGAGAAAGTGAGAGAAAGATTTACTTCTAGCGAGGGGAAGGGAGGAGGAGGAGAAGGAGGAGGAGGAGGAGGAGGAGGAGGAGAGGAGGAGGAGAGGGGAGGAGGAGGGGGGGGGGGGGAGGAGGAGGAGGGGGGGGGAGGAGGGGGGGGAGGAGGAGGAGGGGGAGGAGGAGGGGGGAAGAGGAGGGGGGGAGAAGGAGGGAGAAGGAGGAGGAGGAGGAGAAGGAGGAGAAGGAGAAGGAGGGAGGAGGAGGAGAAGGAGAAGGAGGAGGAGGGAGGGAGAGGGAGGAGGAGGGGGGAGGGAGTAGGAGGAGGGGGAGGAGGAGGAAGAGGGGGAGGAGGAGGGGGGAAGGAGGGGGGAGTAGGAGGGGAGGAGGAGGAGGAGGAGGAGGGGAGGGAGGAGGAGTAGGAGGGAGGAGGAGGAGGAAGAGGAGGAGGAGGAGGAGGAGGGAGGAGGAGGAGAAGGAGGCGAAAGAGATGGAGAAGGAGGAGGAGGAGGAGGAGGAGGAAGTGGAGAAGGGGGGAGGAGGGGGAGGAGGAGAAGAAGGAGGCGAAAGAGATGGAGAAGGAGGAGGAGGAGGAGGAGGAGGAGGAGGAGGAGAAAGGGGGAGGAGGGGGGAGGAGAAGAAGGAGGCGAAGAGATGGAGAAGGAGAAGAAGAAGGAAGAGGAGGAGGAAAGGGGGGAGGAGGAGGAGGAGGAGGAGGAGGAGGAGATGGAGGGGGGGGAGGGGGGAGTGGGGGGTCAAGTGAGTCTTAGTTGGAGCTTAAATGGCCCGACATCAATACTTTTTTTTAAAGCTCTGTCTCTTTCTTTCTTTCTTAATTCTTTCTTACTCTTTCTTTGTTGTTCTTTCTTTTTTTCTTATTCTCTCTTTTTCTTTTTTGTATTCTTTCTCTCTCTTTCTTATTTTGTTTACTTATTTTCTTTCTTTCTTTTTTTATTTTCTTTCTGTTAATGTTTATTCTGTTTTTTTTTCTTCTTCTTCTTCTTCTTCTCTCTCTCTCTCTCTCTCTCTCTCTCTCTCTCTCTCTCTCTCTCTCTCTCTCTCTCTCTATCTCTCTCTCTCTCTCTCTCTCTCTCTCTCTGTGTGTGTATGCGTGCGTGTGTGTGTGTGTGTGTGTGTTTGTGTGTGTGTGTGTGTGTGTTTTTGTGTATGTGTATGTTTGTGAGTGTGAGTGTGTGTGTGTGTGTGTGTGTGTGTGTGTGTGTGTGTGTGTGTGTGTGTGTGTGTGTGTGTGTGTGTGTGTGTGTGTGTGTGTGTGTGTGCGTGTGCGCGTGTGCGTGTGCGTGTCTTGTTTTCTATATCTTTCCTCCCTCTCTCCTTGTTTTCCTTAACTATTTACCCTCTCCTCTTCTCCCCTTTCCCTCTGTCTTCCATTGTTTATCCTTCTCTCCCCTCTTCCCTCCTTTCTCTAATCTTCCCCTTCTTTCCTCTCCTATCCTCTCCTCCCCATATTCGTATTTACTTTACCGTCTCTCCCTATTCCCTGTTTTAATCCTCTTCACCCTCTCCCTTTTTCTCTCCCTGTCGTTAGCCGCGTCTCTCCTTATCCCTTCTTTATCATTACATCTTTCTCGTCTTATTTCTTCCCTTCTTCCTATCTCTATTCCTCCTCTTCTCCCTTTCTTCTTCTTTTCTTCTCATCGCCTCTTCTTTCTTCCTTCCTTCCCATCTCTTTTTCTTCTCTTCTTGTTACTTGTCTTTTATTTTTATCTTCTGGTCTCATTTTACTTCTTCCTTTCTTCCTATCCCTTTCCCCCCTCTTCTTCCTTTCTTGCTCCTTGTCTTTTATTCTTATCTTCTCATCGCCTCTTCTTTCTTCCCTTCTATCTCTTTTTCTTCTCTTGTTCGTTTCTTGTTTCTTGTCTTTTTTCTTTTCTTCTCGTCTCCTCTTGTTTCTTCCCTTATCTCTTCTCCTCTTCTCCCTTTCTTGCCCCTTGTCTTTTATTCTTATCTTCTCATCTCTTCTTATTTCTTCTTTTCTTCTTACCTCTTCTCCTTCCTTGCTCCTTGTCTTTTATTCTTATCTTCTGGTCTCCTTTTACTTCTTCCTTTCTTCCTATCCCTTTCCCTCCTCTTCTTCCTTTGTTGTTACTTGTCTTTTTTCTTTTCTTCTCGTCTCCTCTTCTTTCTTCCCTTCTTATCTCTTTTTCTTCTCTTCTCCCTTTCTTGTTCCTTGTCTGTTATTCTTATCTTCTCGTCTCCTCTTTCTTTCTTCCTTCCTATCTCTTCTCCTCCTCTTCTCCCTTTCTTGCTCCTTGTCTTTTATTCTTATCTTCTCATCTACTCTTCCTTTTTCTTTTCTTCTTATCTCTCTTCTTCATCTTCTCAATTTCTTACGCCTTCTTGTCCTTTTACTTTCCTTTACGTCTCTTTTCTTCTTATCTCATTCCTCTCCCTCTTCCATTTCCCTCTTTTCTCTCTCTCATCCTATCCGTTTCCTCTCCTTCTTCTCTTTCTTACTCCCTGTCTTTCAATCCTTCCCTCCTTTCCCCTTCACTTCTCCCGTTATTTCTCCCTCTTCTCATCTTCCTTCTTTCCGTCTTTCGCTTTCATCTTGTCTGTTTTCAGTCCTTCCTCTCTTCCTCTCTTTCTTGCTCCCTGCCTTTTCACCCTTCCCTCAATTCCCTCCCTTCCCCTTCCCCCCTCCCTTTCTGTAAATCCTCCTTTCCTTTCATCCCTCTTTCCTCCCTTTCTCTCTCCTGCCTCTTCACCCTTCCCCCAGTTCCCTCTCTTTCCTCTTCCCTTCTCCCTTTCTTCAATCCTCCTGCCTTTTCACCTTTCCCTCAATTCCCTCCCTTTCCCCTACCCTTCTCCTGCCTTTTCATCCTTCCCCACCTTCTCCCTCATTTCCCTTTCATCCTATCCGTTCCTCTCCTTCCTTTTCATCTCTTCCCCAATCCTCCTTTTCCTTCCACCCCTCTCCTTCCTCCCTATCCTTCTCCCTGCCTTTTCACCCTTCCCCTCAATTCCCTCCCTTTCTTTTCACCCTTCCCCCCTCCTTTTCTTTCAATCATTTTCGTTTCCTCCTATCCGTTCCCCTCCTTCCTCCCTTTCCTTCTCCCTCCTTTTCACCCTTCCCCTCAATTCACTCCTTTCCCCTTCCCTTCTCCCTTGCTTTCAATCCTCAATTTCCATTCATCCCTCTCTCCTTCCTCCCTTCCTTTTCACCCTTCCCCCCCTTTCCCTACCCTTCTCCTTCCTTTTCACCCTTCCCCTCACTTCCCTCCCCTTTCCCCTTTAATTCCCTCCCTTTCCCTTCCCCTCAATTCCCTCCCTTTCCCTTCCCCTCAATTCCTTCCCTTCCCCTCAATTCCCTCCCTTTCCCCTTCCCTCACTTCCCTCCTTTCCCCTTCCCCTCACTTCCCTCCCTTCCCCCTTCCCCTTAATTCCCTCCCTTTCCCCTTCCCCTTCCCCTCACTTCCCTCCCTTTCCCCTTCTCCTCACTTCCCTCCCTTCCCCTTCCCCTCAATTCCCCCTTCCCCTCAATTCCCTCCCTTTCCTTCCCCTCACTTCCCCCCCTTTCCCTTCCCCCCACTTCCCTCCCTTTCCCCTTCCCCCTTCCCCTCACTTCCCTCCCTTTCCCTTCCCCTCACTTCCTCCCTTCCCCCTTCCCTTAATTCCCTCCCTTTCCCCTTCCCCCTTCCCCTCACTTCCCTCCCTTTCCCCTTCTCTTCACAACCTCTATACGCGTCCCCTCATATCAAGGGTCTCTTTGCTAACCATTCGCTGCTTGTGAGAACTTCTTATTAATTAGCACTCCTTCATAACGGCCTTTCAAGCGGCGTGTCTCTCTCGCTCTCTCTCCTTCTCTCTCTATCTCTATTTATCTCGATATTTCTCTCTATCTCTCTCTCTCTCTCTATCTCTATTTATCTCGATATTTCTCGCTCTCTCGCTCTCTCTCTCTCGCTCTCGCTCTCTATCTCGCTATTTCTCTCTCTCTCTCTCTCTCTCTCTCTCTCTCTCTCTCTCTCTCTCTCTCTCTCTCTCTCTCTCTCTCTCTCTCTCTCTCTCTCTCTCTCCTCTCTCTGCTCTTCTCTCTCTCTCTCTCTCTCTCTCTATCTATCTATCTCGTTATTTTTTTATTTTTCTCTCTTGATCTCTCTTCTCTCTCTCTCTCTCTCTCTCTCTCTCTCTCTCTCTCTCTCTCTCTCTCTCTTCTCTCTCTCTCTCTCTCTCTCTTTCTCCCACACACCATTATTTCCATCGTCTTCGATTTATGAACTGAAGAGGAGAAGGACAGAGAAGCAGGGGGAGAGGAGGAAAAAGAAGGGAAGCTAGAGATAATTGGTGGAGAGGAAGATAAAGAAGGGGATGAAAGAGAGAAAAGAGAGAGAGAGAGAGAGAGAGAGAGAGAGAGAGAGAGAGAGAGAGAGAGAAAGAGAAAGAAAAAGAGAACGAGAGATAAAGAGAAAGAGACAGACACACACACACAGAGAATAGCCTTGGAGAAGGAAGAGTGTACAAAAAAAGAAAAGAAAAGGAGAAGAACAACAAAGAAAACAAGGAAGAGGAAAAG
>NC_091586.1:25927168-25931688 GCF_042767895.1 Penaeus vannamei | reverse complement strand
AGAGAGAGAGAGAGAGAGAGAGAGAGAGAGAGAGAGAGAGAGAGAGAGAGGGAGAGAGAGAGAAACAGAGAAACACAGATAAAAGTAAGAGGTTATAAGAAAAAGGGAGAGATTTATTGGATAAAAAGGGAATGGAGTTGGAGCTAATAAAAGTGATATGATAGAGAGAGGCGAGAGAGGGAGAGGCTGTAAGACGAATAAAGGAATGAAGTAAGAAATGAAAGTAATGTGAGAGAAAGAGAAGAGAGTAAGAGATCATTTTTGTGGGGGGGGGAGATATTTTTTTTTTTCTTATTATTGAGATACATATTGGATAAAGTCAAGATAAATATTCAAAAGGAAGAGAAGACGTATCAAAAAGATGAATGAAATATATAATGCATATAGATAGATAGATAGATAGACAGATAGATAGATAGACAGACAGATAGACAGACAAATAGTCAGATAAACAGACAGATAGCAGGTTAGACATATAGATTGATAGGTGGATAGATAGACATGTAGAAATGGATAGATAGATAGATAAAGGCAGATAGATAGATTAAATAGATCGACAAATTCATTAGACAGATTGGTTAAGTAGATAGACTGAAAGATAAACAGACAGACAGCATACAAAGAGATACATAGACAGACAGACAGAGAAATACAAGTAAAACATTCCCAAAGACTCCCCGGCCTTGACCTGACCTGCGCGGGCGAGGTTGAGGGCGTCGTCCATGACCTGCGCGCGGTTGGTGACGTGGATGACCTCGTGGGCGTCGGCCAGCTGCTTGGTCAGGAGCTCCCAGTTGCCGGCGTCGTAGTTGACCCGGAAGTAGCCCGTCTGTTGCAGGTTGAGGAGGACCCAGGCGTCGGCGGAGGGAAGGCCGTCGAGGATGAGCGTGGGAGTGCCAGGGGTCAGCCAGGCCGAGGGGCGCGTCCGGGTGAAGTCGGGGGCGTCCTGGGAGGTCATCGTGAGGGGCACCCACCAGGAGGGGGCGGCGTCGGAGCGGTCGGGGGCGCTGGGGAGGAGGAGGAAGCGGTCCTGAGGGGGGGAAGGGGAGGGGGGGGGATTAAGGTGGTGTGTGAGTGGCTGGCTGTCTCTGTTTCTGTCTTTGTCTATCTTTCTCTCATTCGTTCTCTTATCTCTCTCTCTCGTTCTCTTTCTCTCTGTCTGCCTCTCTCTCATTTTCTCCTCCCAAAATGATCACTCGCAGAAGTCCTCGCTCCTCCATCGCTCTCCCTTCCTTACCTTTACCCTCCCTCTCTCCTTCCTTCCCCTCCACACTCCTCCCTCTCCTTCTCCTCCCAATCTTTCCCTCCCCTTTTCCACCCCTCTCTTCCCTCCTTTCCCTTTCCTTCTTCTCCCCTCCCCATCCCTTCCCCTCCCCTTTTTCATCCCTTTCCCTCCCTTCCCCTCCCCTCCACACCCCTCCCTCTCCCTCCCAATCCATCCCTCCCCTTTTCCACCCCTCCCTCCCTCCTTTCCTCCCTTTCCCCACCCTTCCCCTCTCCACCCCTCCCCTTTTCCTCCCTCCCACCCCACCCCTCCCTTTCCCCACCCATACCCACCCTTCCCCGTACCCACCTGCGTGACCGTGGCGGCCGTCCCCGTGGCGTTCCTCTCTACCTTGACGACCGGGTAACCTGTCAGCAGCGTCCACGTGTCCATGACGTCCTTCACGCTGACGTCGGAGGGCAGGGTGTCGTCCTCGTGCGCCGCCTCCGTCAGGAACTGCCACAGGTCGTCCTGGGCGGCCGCGTCGTATGCGCTGGCGGAGAGGCGGCGCGTGTAGTGGGGGGGGAGTTTGGGTTGGCAAGAAAGAGGTACGTTTTTTTTTTCGCTTGCTAGGTTATTGGTTTTCTTCTTATTCTTCCTCTCTCTCTTTTCTCTTTCTTCTTCATCTACTTATTTCTTCTTCTCCTTCTACTTATTTCTTCTTCTTCTTCTTCTTCTTCTTCTTCTTCTTCTTCTTCTTCTTCTTCTTCTTCTTCTTCTTCTTCTTCTTCCTCTTCTTCTTCTTCTTCTTCTTCTTCTTCTTCTTCTTTCTTCTTCTTCTTCTCCTTCTAATACTACTGCTAATTTTACATCTACTATTTTCTCCTTCTTCTTCTTCTTTTCTGTCCCTTTTCTTTCTTCTTCTACTATTACTACTACTTTTACATATACTTCTTTTCCTATTCTTATTCTTCTACTACTACTAAAACTACTTTAACATCTACTTTTTCTTCTTATTCTTATTCTACTATCACTACTAATATTACAACTATTCTTACATCTTCTTTTCCTCTACTTCATTTTCTTCTCCCTCTTCTACTTCTTTTCTGCCTTTTCTTCTCAATATTTTACATATTTGACATCTCAATTTCTCTCTTTGATGGAAAAGCCATAATTCGATCTTATCTTTTTTATCAGATTTCCCCGACGCTGTAAAATCAAGTCATGAAGTAAAATTCCATCAATTAATTACATTTCCATGTCTTTCTCTATCCTTAGAAGGTCATTAGTCATTCCAATTAAAGTTAGATAAAAAGATCATTTGTAATTATGGATAACTTGCATTCTGAACCTAATTCATGTTATTAAATGTATGTTAATACATCTTGCTAATTGTATTTGAATTCACCTTATTGAATGAATATTAATTCATCTTATCAAAAATATATCATTTAATCTTATTAAATGTATATAAATTCATCTTACTAGATGTATTTTGGTTTACCATATTGAGTGTATATCTATTCATCTTATTAAATATATATACATTTATCTTATTAAATGCATATACATTTATCTTATCAAATGTATATTAATTCATTTTATAAAATGAAATTGTGTTCATATTAGCTTCGAGGTCTTCTATGAAAACATCTATTTCATATATCTAATTATATATTGTCATTATTTCTTTCTATATTTAATTGTATATTATCATTATCTAATTATTCAGTCAATTATATATTGTCATTATTTATTTCTTTATGTAATTGTATATTATCATTATCTAATCATTCAGTCAATGATATATTATCATTATTTCTTTCTTTATGTAATTGTATATTATCATTATCTAATTATTCAGTCAATGATATATTATCATTATTTCTTCCATTATGTAATTGTATATTATCCTTATCTAATTATCCAGTTAATCATAAATTGCCATTATTCATTTATTCCTTCAGTTGCATATTATTTTATTTATCTTTAACATACCTATTTTACTTACAAGTTATTGAGGTAGTTGGTGAGTCCCTTCTTGAAGGTCGCTTCAGTCAGGAAGAAGTACATCATACGAATGATTGAGGCTCCTGTTTTGGAAGGGAGGAAGGTGGGAGAAGAGAAAGGAGGAGGAAGAAGTGGGAAGAGGAAGGGGAGGAAGGGGAGGAGGAGGAGGAGGAGGGGGGGAAGGTGGAGGTGGAGGTGGAGGTGGAAGTGGAGGTGGTGGTGGAGGAGGAGGAGGAGAAAAGGGAGGAGGAAAAGGAGGAGGAGGAGGAGGAGATGGAGGAGAAGTAAGAGTAAAAAAAAGATGTAAAAGAAAAAGGGGTAGAAAAATAGAAGTAAAAGTAGTAGTAGATGAAGAATAAAAAAAAGAATGTAGACAAAAACGAAGAATTGACAAAGAAAAAGAATAGAAAAAGTAAGAAAATTAATCGATATAAGAAAATAAAGGCAAAGACAGAAAGAAAAAAGAAGAAAGAATAGAATTATTAACACAGATTAATGAAAAAGCTTATATATCAAAACAAAATACAGGGATATAACAAAAAGAAAAGGTAATGATAACAATACAGAAAAATAAGAACAAGAGCTAAGATAAACAAAAAACAAACAAACTAAAACAACGAAATCCATAACACCGATAACAACAACAACAAAACAACAGCAAAATAATACCAATACCAAACAACAATAACAAAACATCGAAACAAACATAAACAAAGCACACACACACACCAACACTCACACACACACACACACATACACACACACACACACACGCAAACACAAACACAAACACACACACAAACACACACTCACACACACACAAACACACACACTCACGCTCACACTCTCTCTCTCTCTCTCTCTCTCACACACACACACATACACACACCCAAACACACACACACACACACAAACATACACACTCACGCTCATACTCTCTCTGTCTGTCTGTCTCTCTCTCTCTCTCTCTCTCTCTCTCTCACTCTCTCTCTCTCTCTCTTTCTCACACACACACACTTACTCTCTATCTCTCCTTATTCTCTCTCTCTCTCTCTATTTCTCTCTCTCTCTCTCTCTCTCTCTCTCTCTCTCTCTCTCTCTCTCTCTCTCTCTCTCTCTCTCTCACACACACACACACACACACACACTCACCCTTATAATAGGAAATACTATCAAATATCTCATTGATCTCGTCAGGATGTCCCACAGGAATGCTGACAGGGTGAGACGATTCCAGGCTGTCGATCCCGAAGACATAGTGAAGGGTGTCAACGACAAACTGGTCCATCATTCGCCAGCTGGGTTC
>NC_091586.1:25912168-25914668 GCF_042767895.1 Penaeus vannamei | reverse complement strand
CAAAACCAAGTGACTAAACCACCACATGTTCGTCACCATCCGAAGTCCACCGAGTTTTGTCCGTCCAAAACAAACAAACAAAGAAACAAATAAACAAAAAACAAACGAACAAATAAACTAACAAATAAACAAATAAATAAACAAACAAATAAATAAAGAACAAACAAATAAACAAACGAACAGATAAATAAATAAACAGATAAATAAATACACAAATAAACAAACAAACAAATAAAGAGCAAAGAAAGAAAGAAAAAAAGAAACAAATAAACAAAAAAAACAAGCAAAAACATTTCTCCTTTCTGCAATACGAAAAGCGGGACAGCAATCTTACAAAATCGATCCCCATTCGTAGAAAATCCATTGTTGAAGAAACACACAAAGGGGATTTTTTTTATTTTTTATTTTTTATCGAATTTAAAATTGTGGTTTTGAGAAATGCAAATTTTTGAATACGAATTTCTGCTGTCGTCGACTTCTTCAATTTTCTCTAGCTATTTGTCTGTCTGTCTGTCTGTCTAGCTATCTATTTAGCTATCTATCTGTATATTCATTTATCTATCTATCCCTCAGTCTGTCTGTGTGTCTGTCTAGCTATCTATCTATATATTCATTTACCTATCTATCCCTCAGTCTATCTATCTGTCTGTCTAGCTATCTATCTAGCTATCCATCTATATATTCATTTGTCTATCTATCCCTGTCTGTCTGTCTAGCTATCTATTTAGCTATCCATCTATATATTCATTTACCTATCTATCCCTGTCTAGCTATCTATTTAGCTATCCATCTATATATTCATTTATCTATCTATCCCTGTCTATCTGTGTCTGTCTAGCTATCTATTTAGCTATCCATCTATATATTCATTTGTCTATCTATCCCTGTCTGTCTGTCTGTCTGTCTGTCTGTCTAGCTATTTATTTAGCTATCCATCTATATATTCATTTATCTATCTATTCCTGTCTATCTTTCGTAAATAAATTCCACCCGCAAATATATATTACTAACACTGAGTACTTCATGTTAATGCAAATTAAAACCGCGCGCTTCACAAAACCGCAAACTAATCTTACTAAAATCACGAGCTTTGTATAACCGCCAATTAATTTCACTCAAACTCGTCGATTTATATAAAAAAAACTAAATTAAACTAATCAGAAATACCGAAAAAAGACTAAATTAAACCAATCAGAAATACCGAGAATGTGATCATAAAACCCGATCTGAATCCTACTAATAACGCGGCATTTTAACAACACCCTTAAAAGAAAATAATAATAATAAAATAAAAAATCTAATCACGTGATAAACTTAATCCTCCTTTTTATCGAATCTCTAAAACCGTGATATAAAGGCAATAAAGATAGTGATAAGAAACGTTATAAAAAGAAAGAAAGAAAGAAAGAAAAAAATATGTTTACGAGAATGAAACCGTGGATAGAGAATTCGGAGGATGGGAGATGGATGAGAAGGATAGAAGGAGGAGAGGGATAGAAGGAGAAGGATAGGGGCGTGAGAGGTATAGAAGGAGGAGAGGGATAGAAGGAGAAGGATAAGGGCGTGAGAGGGATAGAAGGAGGAGAGGGATAGAAGGAGAAGGATAAGGGCGTGAGAGGGATAGAAGGAGGAGAAGGATAGAAGGAGATAGATAAGGGAGTGAGAGGCATAGAAGGAGGAGAGGGATAGGGCGTGAGAAGGATAGATGAGTGAGACGGATAGAGGCGTGAGAGGGATAAAAGGAGAAGATAGATTAATGAGAAGGATGGATGAGTGAGGCTAGAAAAATGTGTGGGATGGATAAGAGAGTGAGTTGGGTAGAAGAGAGAGAGAGAGAGAGAGAGAGAGAGAGAGAGAGAGAGAGAGAGAGAGAGAGAGAGAGAGAGAAAGCGAAAGAGAGAGAGAGTGAGAGAGAGAGAGAGAGAGACAGCGAGAAAACGAGAAAGAGAGAAACAGGAGAGAGAGAGAGAGATGAGAGAGAGAGAGAGAGAGAGAGAGAGAGAGAGAGAAAGCGAAAGAGAGAGAGAGTGAGAGAGAGAGAGAGAGAGAGAGAGAGAGAGAGAGAGAGAGAGAGAGAGAGAGAGAGAAAGAAAGAAAATGCAATAATGAGAGTGCGAGAATGAGAGCGAGCGAAAGAGAGAGAGAGAGAGCGAGAGAGAGAGAGAGAGAGAGAGACAGAGGGAGAAAGAGAGAGAGAGAGAGAGAGAGAGAGAGAGAGAGAGAGCGAGAGTGACAGCGAAAGAGAGAGAGAGAGAGAGAGAGAGAGAGAGAGAGAGAGAGAGAGAGAGAGAGAGAGAGAGAGAGAGAGAGAGAGAGAGAGAGTGAGAGAGAAACGGACACACAGAAACAGAGAATCGTAGAAGCCCCCCCCCCGCAAAAAAAGAAAAAAATTGAAAATGCAAATACTCAAAGCCAATAAATAACGAATAATATCTAATTTTGAATCATGCTCTTATTGCCATTGTTTCTCCTTAACCCTCTGCAGTCGACGTTTTTATCA
>NC_091586.1:25889668-25892168 GCF_042767895.1 Penaeus vannamei | reverse complement strand
TTACGTAATGTCATTAGCGAAGAGACAAACTATACCAGTAATGAGAGAGCTGTTTTTTTTATTTTGTTTTAGTGTCACTACCAAAACATACGGTATTCACGCCACGTCAGTGATAGTTATTTATGACTATCATTTGCTGTCTATCTGTTCCAAGGACGTTTATAGTATGAATTATTATCGGGCTTAATCCTTATGATAAAAAAACATTATGCGATAAAGATAATATGATTTATGAATAATAATGTACCTCTATTTTTATCAGGTCATTTTATCAGCGTAAAATTATCATAGTCTGTGCGAGTTTTTTTTACGTTTTCTATGAATACTATTTTGGTTAATATTAGGGGATACTTATCTGATTAGTATAATAATTATGGATATTTTAATTGTAGTGTTTTTTCTTTGTTATCATTATTCATATTAATACCCTTATTAGTATCATGGAAAATATTTCCATTGTGGTTGATATCAATATAACAGTGTTGTTATTGTGGTTATTGTTTCTGCTATTACTATCACATTCATCATCATCATCATCATTATCATCACTATCCCCTTCCTCCTTCTCCTCATTATCATCTTCATCAGCCTCACCACCATCCTCACCATCCCCCCACCAACCCCTCACCACCACCTACCCCCTTCACCCCTCACCACCACCCCATCCCCTCACAACTACCTTTTCAACCACCCTCACCCCACCACCACCTCCATCCCCTCACACACCATCACCACCAACATCCCCCTCAACACCACCTACCCCCACCTTCACCCTCACCCCCCTCACCCTTCACTATTCCCTCACCCCCTCACCACCACCACCAGTCGCACCCTCTCACCACCGCCTACCTATCACCCACTCACTACCCACAACCCCTCACCACCCTACCTGTTACCCCACCATCTCCCACCCCTCTCACCACCACACTCACCCTCACCCTCACCTCCCCACCCCCCTCACCACCACACTCACCCTCACCCCACCATCCCCCAGCCCCCACCCCCTTCACCACCACCCTCACCCTCAACACCTCACCACCCACCCTCACCCTCACCCCCCTCACCACCACCATCCCCCACACCCCACCATCCCCCACCCACACACCCCCTCCTCCTCCTCCTCCCCCAGGTCACTCCACCCTCACCCCACCCCCCTCCCCATCCCCCACCCCACACCACCCTCACCCTCACCCCACACCACCCTCACCCTCCACCCTCACCTCCCCACCCCCACCCCCCTCACCCTCACCCCCCTCACCTCCTCCTCCTCCTCCTCCTCCTCCTCCCCCAGGTCGCTCCACCCAACTCAACGGCAGAATCTGGGTTCGAAATTTTGGAAACGGCAACCGACACAAATCTCGACCTTTTCGTGGTGCACTTGAAACAAAGACTCCTCGAGGGTGAGAGTTACATCTTGTCCTTGGACTTCGAGGGTCACCTCAACGACGAGCTGAGGGGCTTCTACAGGTCGTCGTATAAGGATGAGGCTGGGGACGACAGGTGAGTGTCGAGTGTGGGTTGTAGTCGTTAAACTTCTTTTATTGTGATTATTATTGTTGTTGTTGTTATTATCATCATGATTATTTTTTTTTTTTTTTGTATTTTTTTTTGTATTTTTTTTCCATCTTTGTATTTTTTTTCTAAAGGGTGTTATTCCTGTTTAATTATTATTATTATTATTTTTTACCCTGTTTTGTTGTTATTCTTATCTTGTTTTTTTTCCAAATCTTGTTTTGTTATTTTCCTATTTTTGTTGTTTTTACCTTGTTTTCTTCTTTTTCATTTTTTGTTTTGTTTTGTTTTTGCTGTTTCATGTTACTTTTGTGTATTTTCTTTTTCTGTTTTTGTTGTTCTTTTTGTTTTGCTGTTTCATGTTGCTTTTGTGTATTTTCTTTTTCTGTTTTGTTGTTGTTTTTAGTTTTTGTTGTTGTTTTTAGTTTTTGTTGTTGTTTTTGTTTTGCTATTTCATGTTGCTTTTGTGTATTTTCTTCTTCTGTTTTTGTTGTTGTTTTTGTTTTGCTGTTTCATGTTGCTTTTGTGCATTTTCTTTTTCTGTTTTTGTTGTTTTTTTGTTTTTGTTTTGCTGTTTCATGCTGCTTTTGTGTATTTTCTTTTTTTCTGTTTTTTCCTTGTTTTCTGTTTTTGACCAATGCAACGTGCTTCTACTTGTCGTCTCACAAGGATGAGGAAAAAAACGACCGTAAGTATGGATGTCAATCATTGTTTTTGTTGTCTTTGTTGTTGTTTATTGGTGTTGTCGTTGTTTCTGATGTTGTAGTAGATTTTGTTACTGTCATTGCTGCTATAGACACAGAAAACATAGCGAGAGATAGGCACACAGACAGACAAACACGGACAGACAGACTCAAAAGTTTCTAAAAATAGTTTTATGTGACCGAAAAGATAATCCTCTGTTGAAATTCTTGTAGTTCTACAGGATTATCCTTCCGGTCACATAAGGCGATTTTTAGAAACTTTTGTCTGTCTGTCCGTGTTTGTC
>NC_091586.1:25882168-25884668 GCF_042767895.1 Penaeus vannamei | reverse complement strand
GTGGCCAGGTGGAAAATTAATTATTTTGGGCAGGTGGAAAGATTAATTGTGATGGACAGGTGGAAGATTTGATTATGGTACAGGTGAGGTGGACAAGTGGGAAGCTTGAGGATGGTGGGCAGGTGGTGTTTAATTATGTTAGACAGGTGGAAATTAATTATGTTGGACAGGTGGAGAGCTTGAATATGTTGGGCAGGTGGAAAATTAATTATGTTGGACAGGTGGAAATTAATTACGTTGGGCAAGTGGAAGATTTGATTGTGATGGACAGGTGGAAAGAGTGATTGTGATGGGCAGGTGGAAGGTTTGATAATGGTGGACAGGTGGAAAATTGATTATGTTGGGCAGGTGGAAAGATTAGTTGTGATGGACAGGTGGAAAGGTTGATTATGATGGGCAGGTGGAAATTAATTTTATTGGACAGGTGGTAAGTTTTATGATGGACAGGTGGAAAATTAATTATGTTGGACAGGTGGAAATTGATTATGTTGGACAGGTGGTAAGTTTATATTTGATGGATAGGTGGAAATTAATTATGTTGGATAGGTGGAAAATTAATTATTTAAGGCAGGTGGAAAGATTGATTATGATGGACAGGTGGAAGATTTGATTATGGTACAGGTGAGGGGGACAGGTGGGAAGCTTGAGGATGGTGGGCAGGTGGAAATTAATTATGTTGGACAGGTGGAAGATTTTATTATGATGGACAGGTGGAAAGATTGATTATGATGGACAGGTGGAAAATTAATTATGATGGGCAGGTGGAAAGAGTGATTATGATGGACAGGTGGAAAATTAATTATGTTGGACAGGTGGAAATTAATTACGTTGGACAGGTGGTAAGTTTAATTATGGTGGGGTCATTACGTAAAGGTGAGGTGAACAGATGGAAAGATTGATTATGATTGGCAGGTGGAAAGCTTCATTATCGTGGGGGTTATTAGGTTCAGGTGAGGAGGGCAGGTGGGCAGTTTCATTGTGATGGGGGTCACCATCCCCTCCAGTCTCCTTCACACTCCCCAACATCTCACCCCAACCTACCCCCTCCCTCTCCCCTTCTCCCTCATCTCCCCCTTCTCTTTTTCTCCCCTTTCCCTCCTCTCCTCACTTCCTTTCTCTCCCCCACTCATCCCTCCCTTTCTCTCTCTTGTTCACCCTTCCCTGCAACTCCCCCTCCCCCATCTCTCCCCTACAACTCCTTCTCCCTCTCCCTCACCCCAACTAACCCCTCTCCCTCTCTCTCCCTTCCCTACCCCCCAGGGAGACCCCCAACTAAACCCACCCCCTCCCTCTCTCTCTCCCCTCCCTACCCCCCAGAGAGACCCCCAACTAAACCACCCTCCCCCTCTCTCTCTCTCCCTCCCTACCCCCCATCTCATCCCCAACTAACCCCCCTCCCCCTCACTCTCTCTCTCCCCTCCCCCAGAGAGACCGCCAACTAAACAATCCCTCTTCCCCCTCTCCCTCCCCTCCCTACCCCCTATCTCACCCCCAACTAACCCACCCTCTCCCCTCTCACTCTCTCTCCCCTCCCTAACCCCCATCTCTCCCCTAACGAAACCACCCCTCTCCCTCACCTCCCTACCCCCCAACTAACCCCCCCTCTCCCCCAACGAAACCACCCCTCTCCCTCACCTCCCTACCCCCCAACTAACCCCCCCTCTCCCCCTCCCCCCACCCCCAGGGAGACGGCCATGCTGTATTCCCCCTCTCCCCCACCCCCAGGGAGACCCCCAACTAAACCACCCCCTCTCCCTCTCCCTCACCTCCCTACCCCCCATCTCACCCCCAACTAAACCACCCTCTCTCCCTACCCCCATCTCACCCCCTAATAACCACCCCCCTCACTCTCTCTCCCCTCCCCCCACCCCCAGGGAGACGGCCATGCTGTATTCCCCCTCTCCCCCACCCCCAGGGAGACCCCCCAACTAAACCACCCCCTTCCCCCTCTCTCTCTCCCCTCCCCCCACCCCCAGGGAGACCGCCAACTAAACCACCCCCCTTCCCCCACCCCCAGGGAGACCCCCAACTAAACCACCACCCCCTCACTCTCTCTCCCCTCCCCCCACCCCCAGGGAGACGGCCATGCTGTATTCCCCCTCTCCCCCACCCCCAGGGACACCCCCAACTAAACCACCACCCCCTCACTCTCTCTCCCCTCCCCCCCACCCCCAGGGAGACGGCCATGCTGTATTCCCCCGAGGAGTCCTCCGCCTCGAACAAGCAGCGGGTGGCTACGGTTGTGGTCCACGAGCTCGCCCACCAGTGGTTCGGAAACCTCGTGACGCCGACCTGGTGGACCGACGTCTGGCTCAACGAGGGCTTCGCGTCCTTCATGGAATACGTCGGGACGGAACACGTACGTTGGGGGTGGGGTTCTTTGGTGCGGGTGACGATGGGTTATGGCTCAGATGTCTTTTTTTCTCTCTCTCTGTCTTGGTGTTTCCTCTCTTTCTTTCTTTTTCTCTTTCTTTTTCTCCCTCCCCCCCTCTCTCTTCAT
>NC_091586.1:25874668-25877168 GCF_042767895.1 Penaeus vannamei | reverse complement strand
CCATCTCACCCCCCTTACCCCGCCTCCATCTCACCCTCCCTCTCACCCTCCCCCTCACCCACCTTCCATCTCACCCACCCTCCATCTCACCCCCCTCTCCCCTTCCCCCTCACCCTCCTTCCATCTCACCCCCCTCTCCCCCCCCTCCCCCTCACCCACCTTCCATCTCAACCCCCCTCCTTACCCTCCCCCTCACCCTTACCCACCTTCCATCTCAGCCCCCCTCCCCCCCTCCCCCCTCCCCCATCTTCCATCTCAACCCCCCTCCTTACCCTCCCCCTCACCCTTACCCACCTTCCATCTCAGCCCCCCTCCCCCCCTCCCCCCTCCCCCATCTTCCATCTCACCCCCCTCCCTTACCCTCTCCCTCTTCCAGCAATACCTCCTTCACCTGCTCATTCCCCTGTACAACTCGGTCGGCTTCGAGGACGACCTTCAAGGACCACATCTGGACCAGTACAAGCGCGCGATGGCTCTGAGGTGGACGTGTGGCCTCGGCTATGTGGACTGCGTGGATCGGTCGGTCCTCCAGTTTGAGGAGTGGATTAATAATGGAAGGTGCGTTATATGGGGTGTTTGTTATAAGGGGGTTTGTTATTTGGGGGTTTGTTATAAGGGAGGTTCGTTATATGGGGTGTTTGTTTTAATGGGGTTTGTTATTTGGGAGTTTGTTATCAAATCAAAACTATATTCAAAACCAACCCATCCCTTCCTCCTCCTCCTCTTCCTCTCCCATTCTCCTCCTCCTCCATCCCCCATCCTCCTCCCTCTCCCTCCCCCCTTCTCCTCCTCTTCCTCCTCCTCCTCCTCCCTCCTCCCTCCCCTCCTCCTCCTCCATCCCCACCCCCCCTCCCCCATCCTCCTCCTCCTCCTCCTCCCTCCCCCATCCTCCCCATCCTCTTCCCCATCCTCCTCCCTCCCCCATCCTCCTCCTCCTCCTCCCTCATCCTTCTCCTCCTCCTCCTCCCTCCTTCCCCATTCTCCCTCCCCCATCCTCCTCTCCCTCCCCCATCCTCCTCCCTCCCGCCCATCCTCCTCCACCCCCTCCTCCCTCTCCCTCCTCCTCCCCCCTCCTCCTCCTCCTCCTCCTCCTCCTCCTCCTCCTCCTCCTCCATCCCCCATCCTCCTCTTCCTCCTCCTCCCTCCCCCCCTCCTCCTCCTCCTCCTCCTCCTCCTCCTCCTCCTCCTCCCTCCTCCCTCCCCCATCCCCACCCCCCCTCCTCCTCCTCCATCCCCACCCCCCCTCCCCCATCCTCCTCCTCCCTCCTCCATCTTCCTCCTCCTCCTCCTTCCCCTCCTCCCTCCCCCATCATCATCCTCCTCCCTCCCCCATCCTCCTCCTCCTCCTCCCTCATCCTTCTCCTCCTCCTCCTCCCTCCCCCATCCTCCTCCATCCCCCCCACCCCTCCCTCCCCCCCTCCTCCTCCTCCCCCCTCCTCCTCCCTCCCCCCTCCTCCCTCCTCCTCCTCCTCCTCCTCCTGCAGTGACGTGTCCCCGAACCTGAAGTCGACGGTGTACTGCAGTGCCATCGCTGCCGGCGGGGAAGAGGAATGGGGTGCCGCCTGGGACATGTACCTGAGTGCCAATTTGGCGTCAGAGAAGTCCGTGCTCCTCTCGGCACTCGGATGCACGGAGGAAGTCTGGTTGCTGGCGAGGTGAGTGCTTGTGGGTGGTGAAGGGTATATATATGTATATGTATATAGGTATATATATATTTTTTTTCTTTTCTTTTCTTTTCTTTCTATTCTCTTTTTTTCTTTCTTCCTTTCATTTTCTATCATTATTATTTTGCCATTTAAATATCTGACTTTTTCATATTTTTAAAAATGTTTTGTATGTTTTTTTTGTGGGGGGGGGGGGAGAATTTGAAATCTTATTTATATACGAGCCCATACTATATATATATATATATATATATATATATATATATATATATATATATATATATATATATATATATATATATATATATATATATATATATATATATATATATATACAAGCATCTCTTCACTCAAAACCCTCTCACAACACATAAATAATCATAATTTATCCCCCCATTTCTAAAAACCCACTTGGTCGATTTTCCAAAATTTCAAAAATGGAAATGCAATGTTAAAATCTGATTGCAATTTAAATGGTTCTATGTGCATAAGACCCAGAGTCCCTTTAGTAAATGTTTTTTTTTTTCATTTAGGGTTTTTGGCTGACCAAGGGATTATAAATAGATTGCTTGCAGTGGTTTTTCGATGTTCGTTTGTTGTAATCTATTTTGTTTTATTGTTGTTTGTTTTGTTTCTTTTTTGTTATTTGGTGAATAGAGTGGAGATTTGGGGGGAATTTTGTGATGAGATTATTTTGTATTCATTATTTCGGGAGTGGATGAATGTGACTGCCATTCTTTTAAATGTTATTATTTTTATCATTATTATTATTATTATTATTATTATTTTTTTTTTTTTTGCAAAGGGTGGAAAGTATGTTAATTTTTTTTTTTTTT
>NC_091586.1:25867168-25869668 GCF_042767895.1 Penaeus vannamei | reverse complement strand
ATAAATATATATATATACATACATATGTATATATATATATATTCATTTATATGTATATACTTGGAAATATATAAATCTATATGTACATATGCATATTTACACCTACACACCCACACGAGCGTGGTAACCAAAGCACTCGTGGATATTGGTATCGTTGGTGTTTATGTTCCTGTGCAGCTGCTTCATACACACACCGATATTAAAAGGAAAACAACAACCCAATCTCACTGCATCTCGACCTGACCTGGTTTCGAAGTCTGTCAAAGGGCAGGGAAGAGGGAAAGGGAGAGAGACGAAGAGAAGGAAAATGGACGAAACGAAGAATGGACGAAATAGAATAAATAATAATGATAATGATGAAATAAAGTTATAAGATAATGATATAAAATAAATGGACGAAACGAATAATGGACGAAATGAAATAAACAATTATTATGATAATAAAATAAAATGATAAATTAAGATAATGATATAAAATAAATGGACGAAACGAATAATGGACGAAATAAGATAAATAATAATGATGATAATAATAAAATAGAATAATAAAATAAGATGATAAAATTAAATGGATGAAATAAAACGAAGTAAAATGGACAAAGAGAATGAGAAAGCTGCCACACAAAACACATGCAGATGAAGCAAAGGTTTGTGTGCATATAGGTCGGGTACAGAGGGGATGGGGAGAGGGGAAGGGAGAGGGAGGGGAAAGGGTGGAAATGTAGAGAAGAGGAGGAGGAAGGAGGGTGGAAATGTAGGGAGGAGGACAAAGAGGTGGGGGGGGGGATTGTGGGGAGGAGGACGAGGAAGGAGGGGGGGGGGGATTGTGGGGAGGAGGACGAGGAAGAAGGGGGAAACGTGGGGAGAAGGAGGAGGAAGAGGGAAATGGGGAAAATGTGGGTAAGATATTCCCCTCCTCTCCCCTACCCCATTTCGCCCACCCCCCCTTCTGCCAAGGATGAGGTTGTGGATAATTGCTGATTTAGATTTTATACAAAATGAGAATGGTAAAATGATAAATGGTGTTGATACTGTGATTAACAAGAAATAAAAGATGAATAAATAATTTGAGTTTTATATAGCAGATCATGAGAGAGAAAAGGAGAAAGAGAGGGAGGGAGGAAGAGTGGGAGAGAGAGAGAGAGAGAGAGAGGAGGGGAGCGTGTCTGTCTGTGTGTGTGTGTGTGTGTGTGTGTGTGTGTGTGTGTGTGTGTGTGTGTGTGTGTGTGTGTGTGTGTGTGTGTGTGTGTGTGTGTGTGTATGTGGGTATGTGGATGAGAGAGAGAGAGAGAGAGAGAGAGAGAGAGAGAGAGAGAGAGAGAGAGAGAGAGAGAGAGAGAGAGAGAGAGAGAGAGAGAGAGAGAGAGAGGTGTACACACACACACACACACACACACACACACACACACACGCCCACACGCCCCCACACCCACACCGACACCCACACACACACACACACACACACACACACACACAAACACACACACACACACACACGCCCACTCACCCACACACACACACACACACACACACACAGACACACACACGCCCACTCACCCACACACACACACAAACCCACACACACACACACACACACATACATACATAACTGTATGTGTATGTGTTCCAAATTACGGCAGCAATCGCATATGTAGGAAAATTCTCTTCGGCTTTAGAGATCATCTGACTCCAAGGCCAGGTAAGGTTAATCCCCGAGGACTTATCACTGCTATTTTTATTATGCAAGTTATTATTCCCGTTTTATTATGATGCTGCGGAAGGTTTTTTGGCCTTGAGTTTTTCTCCTTTATCCGTTATTATTATCCTCATTTTTGATTAGTATTATGATTACTATCATTTTTATTGTTATCATAATTATTGTCATCATTATTATCATTTATGTCATTATTATTATGATTTACATGCACATACACACACACATACACACACACACACACACACACACACACACACACACACACACACACACACACACACACACACACACACACATACACACACACACACACACACACACACACACACACACACACACACACACACACACACACACACACACACACACACACACATATATATATATATATATATATATTTACACACACACACACACACACACACACACACACACACACACACACACACACACACGCTCACACACACACACACACACACACACATATATGTATGAGTGTATATGTGTTTATATATGTATGCATGCATATGTATGTATGCATGTATCTGTATTTAACTATAAGTGTGTGTGTGTGTGTGAGCCTGAGTGTGAATGGTGTGTCTGTCTATGTGCCAAGGCCAATAGATTAGAAGTAGGCGTAGACAAATGCATTTGAATTTACCAACAAATCCAAAAACAACAATATATGTATCCTCCCTTATTTTCCTTAATTTACCTCATAATCGCGTAACATGACAAAAACAAATAAACATACAGAAAAATACACAAAACGCAGAAAGCCAT
>NC_091586.1:25849222-25859222 GCF_042767895.1 Penaeus vannamei | reverse complement strand
GTCACATCACCATCCTCAGCACACCGAAGGCCCTAGCCGCCACCGTCACATCATCATCCTCAGCACACCGAAGGCCCTAGCCGCCACCGTCACATCACCATCCTCAGCACACCGAAGGCCCTAGCCGCCACTGTCACATCATCATCCTCAGCACACCTGAGGCCCTAGCCGCCACCGTCACATCATCATCCTGAGCACACCGAGGGCCCTAGTCGCCACCGTCACATCATCATCCTGAGCACACCGAAGGCCCTATCCGCCACCGTCACATCATCATCCTGAGCACACCGAAGGCCCTAGCCGTCACATCACCATCCTCAGCACACCTAAAGCCCTAGCCGCCACCGTCACATCACCATCCTCAGCACACCTAAGGCCCTAGCCGCCACCGTCACATCACCATCCTCAGCACACCGAAGGCCCTAGCCGCCACCGTCACATCACCATCCTCAGCACACATAAGGCCCTAGCCGCCACCGTCACATCACCATCCTCAGCACACCGAAGGCCCTAGCCGCCACCGTCACATCACCATCCTCAGCACACCGAAGGCCCTAGCCGCCACCGTCACATCACCATCCTCAGCACACCGAAGGCCCTAGCCGCCACTGTCACATCATCATCCTCAGCACACCGAAGGCCCTAGCCGCCACCGTCACATCATCATCCTCAGCACACCGAAGGCCCTAGCCGCCACCGTCACATCACCATCCTCAGCACACCGAAGGCCCTAGCCGCCACTGTCACATCATCATCCTCAGCACACCTGAGGCCCTAGCCGCCACCGTCACATCATCATCCTGAGCACACCGAGGGCCCTAGTCGCCACCGTCACATCATCATCCTGAGCACACCGAAGGCCCTATCCGCCACCGTCACATCATCATCCTGAGCACACCGAAGGCCCTAGCCGTCACATCACCATCCTCAGCACACCTAAAGCCCTAGCCGCCACCGTCACATCACCATCCTCAGCACACCTAAGGCCCTAGCCGCCACCGTCACATCACCATCCTCAGCACACGGAAGGCCCTAGCCGCCACCGTCACATCACCATCCTCAGCACACCGAAGGCCCTAGCCGCCACCGTCACATCATCATCCTCAGCACACCGAAGGCCCTAGCCGCCACCGTCACATCACCATCCTGAGCACACATAAGGCCCTAGCCGCCACTGTCACATCATCATCCTCAGCACACCTGAGGCCCTAGCCGCCACCGTCACATCATCATCCTGAGCACACCGAGGGCCCTAGTCGCCACCGTCACATCATCATCCTGAGCACACCGAAGGCCCTATCCGCCACCGTCACATCATCATCCTGAGCACACCGAAGGCCCTAGCCGCCACCGTCACATCACCATCCTCAGCACACGGAAGGCCCTAGCCGCCACCGTCACATCACCATCCTCAGCACACCTAAGGCCCTAGCCGCCACCGTCACATCACCATCCTCAGCACACCGAAGGCCCTAGCCGCCACCGTCACATCGCCATCCTCAGCACACCTAAGGCCCTAGCCGCCACCGTCACATCACCATCCTCAGCACACATAAGGCCCTAGCCGCCACCGTCACATCATCATCCTGAGCACACCTAAGGCCCTAGCCGCCACCATCACATCATCATCCTGAGCACACCGAAGGCCCTAGCCGTCACATCACCATCCTCAGCACACCTAAGGCCCTAGCCGTCACCGTCACATCACCATCCTCAGACACATAAGGCCCTAGCCGCCACCGTCACATCACCATCCTCAGCACACCTAAGGCCCTAGCCGCCACCGTCACATCACCATCCTCAGCACACCTAAGGCCCTAGCCGCCACCGTCACATCACCATCCTCAGCACACCTAAGGCCCTAGCCGCCACCGTCACATCACCATCCTCAGCACACCGAAGGCCCTAGCCGTCACATCACCATCCTCAGCACACCTAAAGCCCTAGCCGCCATCGTCACATCACCATCCTCAGCACACCGAAGGCCCTAGCCGCCACCGTCACATCACCATCCTCAGCACACCGAAGGCCCTAGCCGCCACCGTCACATCATCATCCTCAGCACACATAGGGCCCTAGCCGCCACCGTCACATCACCATCCTCAGCACACCGAAGGCCATAGCCGCCACCGTCACATCACCATCCTCAGCACACCTAAGGCCCTAGCCGCCACCGTCACATCATCATCTTGAGCACACCTAAGGCCCTAGCCGCCACCGTCACATCATCATCCTCAGCACACCGAGGGCCCTAGTCGCCACCGTCACATCATCATCCTGAGCACACCGAAGGCCCTAGCCGCCACCGTCACATCATCATCCTGAGCACACCGAAGGCCCTAGCCGTCACATCACCATCCTCAGCACACCTAAAGCCCTAGCCGCCACCGTCACATCACCATCCTCAGCACACCGAATGCCCTAGCAGCCACCGTCACATCACCATCCTCAGCACACCTAAGGCCCTAGCCGCCACCGTCACATCACCATCCTCAGCACACCGAAGGCCCTAGCCGCCACCGTCACATCACCATCCTCAGCACACCGAAGGCCCTAGCCGCCACCGTCACATCACCATCCTCAGCACACGGAAGGCCCTAGCCGCCACCGTCACATCACCATCCTCAGCACACCGAAGGCCCTAGCCGCCACCGTCACATCACCATCCTCAGCACACATAAGGCCCTAGCCGCCACCGTCACATCACCATCCTCAGCACACATAAGGCCCTAGCCGCCACCGTCACATCATCATCCTGAGAACACCTAAGGCCCTAGCCACCACCGTCACATCATCATCCTGAGCACACATAAGGCCCTAGCCGCCACCGTCACATCATCATCCTGAGCACACCTAAGGCCCTAGCCGCCACCGTCACATCATCATCCTGAGCACACATAAGGCCCTAGCCGCCACCGTCACATCACCATCCTCAGCACACCGAAGGCCCTAGCCGCCACCGTCACATCACCATCCTCAGCACACCGAAGGCCCTAGCCGCCACCGTCACATCATCATCCTGAGCACACCGAAGGCCCTAGCCGTCACATCACCATCCTCAGCACACCTAAGGCCCTAGCCGCCACCGTCACATCACCATCCTCAGCACACATAAGGCCCTAGCCGCCACCGTCACATCACCATCCTCAGCACACCGAAGGCCCTAGCCGCCACCGTCACATCACCATCCTCAGCACACCGAAGGCCCTAGCCGCCACCGTCACATCACCATCCTCAGCACACCGAAGGCCCTAGCCGCCACCGTCACATCACCATCCTCAGCACACCTAAGGCCCTAGCCGCCACCGTCACATCACCATCCTCAGCACACATAAGGCCCAAGCCGCCACCGTCACATCACCATCCTCAGCACACCTAAGGCCCTAGCCGCCACCGTCACATCACCATCCTCAGCACACGGAAGGCCCTAGCCGCCACCGTCACATCACCATCCTCAGCACACGGAAGGCCCTAGCCGCCACCGTCACATCACCATCCTGAGCACACATAAGGCCCTAGCCGTCACCGTCACATCACCATCCTCAGCACACATAAGGCCCTAGCCGCCACCGTCACATCACCATCCTCAGCACACCGAAGGCCCTAGCCGTCACCGTCACATCACCATCCTCAGCACACCGAAGGCCCTAGCCGTCACCGTCACATCACCATCCTCAGCACACCGAAGGCCCTAGCCGCCACCGTCACATCACCATCCTCAGCACACCTAAGGCCCTAGCCGCCACCGTCACATCACCATCCTCAGCACACCGAAGGCCCTAGCCGCCACCGTCACATCACCATCCTCAGCACACCTAAGGCCCTAGCCGCCACCGTCACATCACCATCCTCAGCACACCTAAGGCCCTAGCCGCCACCGTCACATCACCATCCTGAGCACACCTAAAGCCCTAGCCGCCACCGTCACATCACCATCCTGAGCACACCTAAAGCCCTAGCCGCCACCGTCACATCACCATCCTCAGCACACCTAAAGCCCTAGCCGCCACCGTCACATCACCATCCTCAGCACACCGAAGGCCCTAGCCGTTACCGTCACATCACCATCCTCAGCACACCGAAGGCCCTAGCCGTCACCGTCACATCACCATCCTCAGCACACCGAAGGCCCTAGCCGTCACCGTCACATCACCATCCTCAGCACACCTAAGGCCCTAGCCGCCACCGTCACATCACCATCCTCAGCACACCGAAGGCCCTAGCCGCCACCGTCACATCACCATCCTCAGCACACCGAAGGCCCTAGCCGTCACCGTCACATCACCATCCTCAGCACAATCCACTCCACACCTTCCATCCTGAGCACAGTTAAGGCCATCCATCCTGAGCACAGTTAAGGCCCTAGCCACCACTCCACACCTTCCATCCTGAGCACAGTTAAGGCCCTAGCCACCACTCCACACCTTCCATCCTGAGCACAGTTAAGGCCCTAGCCACCACTCCACACCTTCCATCCTGAGCACAGTTAAGGCCCTAGCCACCACTCCACACCTTCCATCCTGAGCACAGTTAAGGCCCTAGCCACCACTCCACACCTTCCATCCTGAGCACAGTTAAGGCCCTAGCCACCACTCCACACCTTCCATCCTGAGCACAGTTAAGGCCCTAGCCACCACTCCACACCTTCCATCCTGAGCACAGTTAAGGCCCTGGCCACCACTCCACACCTTCCATCCTGAGCACAGTTAAGGCCCTGGCCACCACTCCACACCTTCCATCCTGAGCACAGTTAAGGCCCTGGCCACCACTCCACACCTTCCATCCTGAGCACAGTTAAGGCCCTTGCCACCACTCCACACCTTCCATCCTGAGCACAGTTAAGGCCCTGGCCACCACTCCACACCTTCCATCCTGAGCACAGTTAAGGCCCTGGCCACCACTCCACACCTTCCATCCTGAGCACAGTTAAGGCCCTGGCCACCACTCCACACCTTCCATCCTGAGCACAGTTAAGGCCCTGGCCACCACTCCACACCTTCCATCCTGAGCACAGTTAAGGCCCTGGCCACCACTCCACACCTTCCATCCTGAGCACAGTTAAGGCCCTGGCCACCACTCCACACCTTCCATCCTGAGCACAGTTAAGGCCCTGGCCACCACTCCACACCTTCCATCCTGAGCACAGTTAAGGCCCTGGCCACCACTCCACACCTTCCATCCTGAGCACAGTTAAGGCCCTGGCCACCACTCCACACCTTCCATCCTGAGCACAGTTAAGGCCCTGGCCACCACTCCACACCTTCCATCCTGAGCACAGTTAAGGCCCTGGCCACCACTCCACACCTTCCATCCTGAGCACAGTTAAGGCCCTGGCCACCACTCCACACCCTCCATCCTGAGCACAGTTAAGGCCCTGGCCACCACTCCACACCGTCCATCCTGAGCACAGTTAAGGCCCTAGCCACCACTCCACACCGTCCATCCTGAGCACAGTTAAGGCCCTAGCCACCACTCCACACCGTCCATCCTGAGCACAGTTAAGGCCCTAGCCACCACTCCACACCGTCCATCCTGAGCACAGTTAAGGCCCTAGCCACCACTCCACACCGTCCATCCTGAGCACAGTTAAGGCCCTAGCCACCACTCCACACCGTCCATCCTGAGCACAGTTAAGGCCCTAGCCACCACTCCACACCGTCCATCCTGAGCACAGTTAAGGCCCTAGCCACCACTCCACACCCTCCATCCTGAGCACAGTTAAGGCCCTAGCCACCACTCCACACCCTCCATCCTGAGCACAGTTAAGGCCCTGGCCACCACTCCACACCCTCCATCCTGAGCACAGTTAAGGCCCTGGCCACCACTCCACACCCTCCATCCTGAGCACAGTTAAGGCCCTGGCCACCACTCCACACCCTCCATCCTGAGCACAGTTAAGGCCCTGGCCACCACTCCACACCCTCCATCCTGAGCACAGTTAAGGCCCTGGCCGCCACTCCACACCTTCCATCCTGAGCACAGTTAAGGCCCTGGCCACCACTCCACACCTTCCATCCTGAGCACAGTTAAGGCCCTGGCCACCACTCCACACCTTCCATCCTGAGCACAGTTAAGGCCCTGGCCACCACTCCACACCTTCCATCCTGAGCACAGTTAAGGCCCTGGCCACCACTCCACACCTTCCATCCTGAGCACAGTTAAGGCCCTGGCCACCACTCCACACCTTCCATCCTGAGCACAGTTAAGGCCCTTGCCACCACTCCACACCTTCCATCCTGAGCACAGTTAAGGCCCTTGCCACCACTCCACACCTTCCATCCTGAGCACAGTTAAGGCCCTGGCCACCACTCCACACCTTCCATCCTGAGCACAGTTAAGGCCCTGGCCACCACTCCACACCTTCCATCCTGAGCACAGTTAAGGCCCTGGCCACCACTCCACACCTTCCATCCTGAGCACAGTTAAGGCCCTGGCCACCACTCCACACCTTCCATCCTGAGCACAGTTAAGGCCCTAGCCACCACTCCACACCTTCCATCCTGAGCACAGTTAAGGCCCTAGCCACCACTCCACACCTTCCATCCTGAGCACAGTTAAGGCCCTAGCCACCACTCCACACCTTCCATCCTGAGCACAGTTAAGGCCCTAGCCACCACTCCACACCTTCCATCCTGAGCACAGTTAAGGCCCTAGCCACCACTCCACACCTTCCATCCTGAGCACAGTTAAGGCCCTAGCCACCACTCCACACCTTCCATCCTGAGCACAGTTAAGGCCCTAGCCACCACTCCACACCTTCCATCCTGAGCACAGTTAAGGCCCTAGCCACCACTCCACACCTTCCATCCTGAGCACAGTTAAGGCCCTAGCCACCACTCCACACCATCCATCCTGAGCACAGTTAAGGCCCTAGCCACCACTCCACACCATCCATCCTGAGCACAGTTAAGGCCCTAGCCACCACTCCACACCATCCATCCTGAGCACAGTTAAGGCCCTAGCCACCACTCCACACCATCCATCCTGAGCACAGTTAAGGCCCTAGCCACCACTCCACACCATCCATCCTGAGCACAGTTAAGGCCCTAGCCACCACTCCACACCATCCATCCTGAGCACAGTTAAGGCCCTAGCCACCACTCCACACCATCCATCCTGAGCACAGTTAAGGCCCTAGCCACCACTCCACACCATCCATCCTGAGCACAGTTAAGGCCCTAGCCACCACTCCACACCATCCATCCTGAGCACAGTTAAGGCCCTAGCCACCACTCCACACCATCCATCCTGAGCACAGTTAAGGCCCTAGCCACCACTCCACACCATCCATCCTGAGCACAGTTAAGGCCCTAGCCACCACTCCACACCATCCATCCTGAGCACAGTTAAGGCCCTAGCCACCACTCCACACCATCCATCCTGAGCACAGTTAAGGCCCTAGCCACCACTCCACACCATCCATCCTGAGCACAGTTAAGGCCCTAGCCACCACTCCACACCATCCATCCTGAGCACAGTTAAGGCCCTAGCCACCACTCCACACCATCCATCCTGAGCACAGTTAAGGCCCTAGCCACCACTCCACACCATCCATCCTGAGCACAGTTAAGGCCCTAGCCACCACTCCACACCATCCATCCTGAGCACAGTTAAGGCCCTAGCCACCACTCCACACCATCCATCCTGAGCACAGTTAAGGCCCTAGCCACCACTCCACACCATCCATCCTGAGCACAGTTAAGGCCCTAGCCACCACTCCACACCATCCATCCTGAGCACAGTTAAGGCCCTAGCCACCACTCCACACCATCCATCCTGAGCACAGTTAAGGCCCTAGCCACCACTCCACACCATCCATCCTGAGCACAGTTAAGGCCCTAGCCACCACTCCACACCATCCATCCTGAGCACAGTTAAGGCCCTAGCCACCACTCCACACCATCCATCCTGAGCACAGTTAAGGCCCTAGCCACCACTCCACACCATCCATCCTGAGCACAGTTAAGGCCCTAGCCACCACTCCACACCATCCATCCTGAGCACAGTTAAGGCCCTAGCCACCACTCCACACCATCCATCCTGAGCACAGTTAAGGCCCTAGCCACCACTCCACACCATCCATCCTGAGCACAGTTAAGGCCCTAGCCACCACTCCACACCATCCATCCTGAGCACAGTTAAGGCCCTAGCCACCACTCCACACCATCCATCCTGAGCACAGTTAAGGCCCTAGCCACCACTCCACACCATCCATCCTGAGCACAGTTAAGGCCCTAGCCACCACTCCACACCATCCATCCTGAGCACAGTTAAGGCCCTAGCCACCACTCCACACCATCCATCCTGAGCACAGTTAAGGCCCTAGCCACCACTCCACACCATCCATCCTGAGCACAGTTAAGGCCCTAGCCACCACTCCACACCATCCATCCTGAGCACAGTTAAGGCCCTAGCCACCACTCCACACCATCCATCCTGAGCACAGTTAAGGCCCTAGCCACCACTCCACACCATCCATCCTGAGCACAGTTAAGGCCCTAGCCACCACTCCACACCATCCATCCTGAGCACAGTTAAGGCCCTAGCCACCACTCCACACCATCCATCCTGAGCACAGTTAAGGCCCTAGCCACCACTCCACACCATCCATCCTGAGCACAGTTAAGGCCCTAGCCACCACTCCACACCATCCATCCTGAGCACAGTTAAGGCCCTAGCCACCACTCCACACCATCCATCCTGAGCACAGTTAAGGCCCTAGCCACCACTCCACACCATCCATCCTGAGCACAGTTAAGGCCCTAGCCACCACTCCACACCATCCATCCTGAGCACAGTTAAGGCCCTAGCCACCACTCCACACCATCCATCCTGAGCACAGTTAAGGCCCTAGCCACCACTCCACACCATCCATCCTGAGCACAGTTAAGGCCCTAGCCACCACTCCACACCATCCATCCTGAGCACAGTTAAGGCCCTAGCCACCACTCCACACCATCCATCCTGAGCACAGTTAAGGCCCTAGCCACCACTCCACACCATCCATCCTGAGCACAGTTAAGGCCCTAGCCACCACTCCACACCATCCATCCTGAGCACAGTTAAGGCCCTAGCCACCACTCCACACCATCCATCCTGAGCACAGTTAAGGCCCTAGCCACCACTCCACACCATCCATCCTGAGCACAGTTAAGGCCCTAGCCACCACTCCACACCATCCATCCTGAGCACAGTTAAGGCCCTAGCCACCACTCCACACCATCCATCCTGAGCACAGTTAAGGCCCTAGCCACCACTCCACACCATCCATCCTGAGCACAGTTAAGGCCCTAGCCACCACTCCACACCATCCATCCTGAGCACAGTTAAGGCCCTAGCCACCACTCCACACCATCCATCCTGAGCACAGTTAAGGCCCTAGCCACCACTCCACACCATCCATCCTGAGCACAGTTAAGGCCCTAGCCACCACTCCACACCATCCATCCTGAGCACAGTTAAGGCCCTAGCCACCACTCCACACCATCCATCCTGAGCACAGTTAAGGCCCTAGCCACCACTCCACACCATCCATCCTGAGCACAGTTAAGGCCCTAGCCACCACTCCACACCATCCATCCTGAGCACAGTTAAGGCCCTAGCCACCACTCCACACCATCCATCCTGAGCACAGTTAAGGCCCTAGCCACCACTCCACACCATCCATCCTGAGCACAGTTAAGGCCCTAGCCACCACTCCACACCATCCATCCTGAGCACAGTTAAGGCCCTAGCCACCACTCCACACCATCCATCCTGAGCACAGTTAAGGCCCTAGCCACCACTCCACACCATCCATCCTGAGCACAGTTAAGGCCCTAGCCACCACTCCACACCATCCATCCTGAGCACAAGGCCCTAGCCACCATACCACCACCGTCCATCCTAACCTAACCTATCCTATCCTAATCCAACCTAATCTAACCCAACCCAACCTAATCCAACCCAACCCAATCCAACCCAACCCAATCCAACCTAACCTAACCCAACAACAACAACA
>NC_091586.1:25838063-25841222 GCF_042767895.1 Penaeus vannamei | reverse complement strand
ACTGTATTATCATCATCATAAATACATCATTATTATCATCACCATTGTTATTGTTACTTTTATCATGCAATCAATAAACTAGATCATCATCATCAACACCATCATCATCATCATCATCATCATCACCATCATCATCTTCACCATAATCATCTTTTCTCACATTCCACCTTATTTCTTTGTTGAGAAAGTACCATGATAGCATTTTGCAAGGTAGCTCAAGAAATACCACAAATGCCTTACAATATATATACATATATATCCATATTCTTCATTCCGTACACGTCTTGTACGCTATATAACTGACCTCCCTACTCCGTACTTACGTAAATCAACACCAGAACTGACGTAAAGTGTTTACTTTTGCCTTCAGTCACGTCACAGAATTTCGTTGAGACAGGACAACTTATATAAATAGGTCAGTCCCCCCCCATCTTTTAGTCGCGCGTCAGAGATATAGAAAACGGGGGTCGGTGTTAAGTCCGTGATTAGATGCAACGTCACGTGACCAATATGTGATTTATGTTGAGTCACACTTTCTAGTTTCAAGTTTAACAAAAGCCAATGTTTTCTCGATAATGTGACATGCAGCAAGGGTCGGTAAGTAGATCTGATATGCTTTTTTATTTTATGTAAATGTTTATTTTTTTCTTTATTCGTACATTAATTTTGCCTTATTTCGTTTTTTTTCTATTATTATTTTTTTTATTATGTATATAAGATCTCTGTATATTATACTAACTTTCTTTTTTATTCGTTTTTTTCCAGTTATTTTTTCTATTATATATATCTATCTAGGATCTTCTCTGTATATCTTACTTTCTTTATTGTTTTTTTTCGTTTTTTTTTCTATTATGTATATATCTAGGATCTTCTCTGTATATCATAGCAACTTTCTTCTTTATATTTCTAGGTTTTTCTTTATCATTCTTCATCATCTTAAGAATCACAAGAATTATGGATATGTGATAACATTAAACCAGAAACAGTGTTGATTAAATTGAAGATGAAGAATAACAGTAATATCAATGATAATGATAATAAAAATAAATAACAAAAATGGTAATAATAATGAATATAATAATGATAATAACAATGATGATAGTAATGATGATTATGGCTAGACAGTAATATTAATAATCAAATTAATAATAGTAATAGTAAAGATAGTGATAACAGCAATAATAGTTATTATAACAATATCATAAGCAATGATAATGATCATAACAATAATTATGACAATGATGATAAAATTGATAATAATAATAGTAACATTAATGATATTAATGATGGTAATAATAATAATAATAATAATAATAATAATGATTATTATAATGATAATGATAAAGATAATAGTAATAATAAGAACAATTATGATAAAAAAATAATAACTATAATAAAAAAATAATAAAACCAATGACGATAACAACAACAACAATAACAACAACAACAACACAATAGATAATAAAACTGAAGCCACGAACCCTTAGCCCAAACGAGAAAATAACAGAAAACATTAATCTTTCGCCTTTCATAAGCCAGCGGAGGAGGCGAGCAGGTGGTCGGAATTCTCAAAAAAAAAAAAAAAAAAAAAATAAAAAAATAGAATAAAAAAAGGATAAAAAAAAAAAAAATAGAATAAAAAAAAGAATAGTAATAATGATAAATTGTATCATTCCGAGATGGGGAACCACGGACGTTACTCGTGCACTTGAGAAATCATGATGATTTTGATGTTATTCTTCAACTGTGAATACCTTTATTGCATCAGTGACATTGCCTTGGCGGAGGTATGCGGTCTGTGAGAGCTTCTAGTTAACATTTTTATCTTAATCTTCAATTTAATCAACACTATTTCTGTTTTAATGTTATCACATATCCATAATTCTTGTGATTTAGATGATAAGGAGTGATAATGATAAAACCTTGAAATGTAAAGAAGAAATAGACAAAAAAAATGATAATAATAGCAATGATGATAATGATAACAAAAAGAAAAAGGCGTATGTGGTGGCGAAGGATAATGTGCATGTATGTGCGTGCATGTGTATAAAAATTCACACACACACACGCACACATATAATCAGGATATTTCATCTATTAATCTATGGGTAGATAGATGGATGGATGGATGAATGGAAACATAGATAAATAGATAGACAGGCGGATAAATAGATAGACAGGTATATAAACAGACTGATTGACATATAGACAGACAGGAATGAGAGAGAGACACCCAAACAGACAGATAGATAGATAGAAATATTGATTGGCAGATAACTGAAAGCTAGATAGCTAGGATGGTGTAAAGATAGGCAGATAGACAGAAAGGTAGATAGATAAACAGACAGACAGACAGATAGATAGACAGAAAGATCGATAGAGAAAATAGACAGAAAGATCGATAGACAAAACGACAGACAGATAGATTTGATGATATAATGATAGACAGATAAACAGAAAGATCGATAGATAAAATGACAGACGAAAAATCGATAGACAAAATGACAGACAGAAAGATAGACAGAAATATCAATAGACAAACAGACAGATGGATAGACAGAAAGATTGATAGACAAATAGACAGACAGACAGATAGACAGAAAGATAGATAGATAAACAGACAGACAGACAGAAAGATCGACAGGCAAAATGACAGACAGACAGATAGACAGAAAGAGCGATAGATAAGCTGACAGAAATATTAATAGACAAACAGACAGATAGATAGACAGAAAGAGCGATAGATAAGCTGCCAGACAGACAGATATGGGAATGCACTCACGCACCCGTCGCCGTACTGTAATTGGAATCAGGAATTGCAATTACTGAGGCCGTTTCGCAATGGGAATCGGTTCCAGTTGCTTGGAATCGTGATTGGAATCGTCTTGGCGAATAATCTGGGTCACTCGTGAGGAATCGCACACGCGCACGTATGACACACGCACGTGGTCATATGACACACACACACGTATGACACAGGCACATGGTCATATGGCACACGCGTATGACACAGTCACAAGGTCATATGACACGCACACGCACATAGTTATATGACACAGGCACACGCACATAGCCATATGATACAAGCACACGCACATATTACACATGCACATGGTCATATGACACACACACACGTATAACACAGGCACCTGGTCATAT
>NC_091586.1:25820563-25823063 GCF_042767895.1 Penaeus vannamei | reverse complement strand
CTTTTTTCTTCTTGTTCTTGGTCTCCTTTTCCCTCTCTCTTTTCCGCCTCTTCTCTCACTTCATCTTGATTCCTCTCCCTCTCTCTCTCCCTCTCTCTTCCTCCCTTTCACTATCAGTCTTTCTTCCATCTCCACTCTCTCTTCATTTTTCCTTCCCATCTCCTTCTATCCTCTCTCCCTCTTTTCTCCACGACACTCTCCCTCTTCTTTTCCTCTCCCTCACTCTCCCTCACTCTCCCTCACTCTTCCTCCTCCTCTCTCACTCTCCCTCACTCTTCCTCCCCCTCTCTCACCCCCCCCCCCTCTCCCCTCTCTCTCTGTGGCCTACCATCTTCACACCAACATATTGACATGAAAGGCGGCAGGTTAATTAATACAGGAAATATTGATTTGAGAAGGATAGGGGAGAGGGAGAGGGATTGGGGGGTGGGGTAGGTGGGAGGGAGTTGACAGGTGATGGGAGAGAAGGTTGGAGGAAGAGAGAGAGAGGAGGAAGGAGGGAGAGGGAGAGAGAGGAGGAGGAGAAGGGGAGTGAAGGAGTGTTGACAGGTGATGGGAGAAATATATATAGAGAGAGACGGGGAGGGAGAGCAGGAGGGAGAAGGAGAGAGGGAATGGGAGAGAAGGAAGAGAGAGAGAGAGAGAGAGAGAGAGAGAGAGAGAGAGAGAGAGAGAGAGAGAGAGAGAGAGAGAGAGAGAGAGAGAGAGAGAGAGAGAAGAGAGAGAGAGAGAGAGAGAGAGAGCAGAGGCGAGGGGGAAGAACACAGGTAATGGAACAACAGAAGATAGAGATTTGAAGGAGAGGGAGGGGGGGGATGGATTAGTGTGGGCGAGTATGTGATTCATCAATCGATCCTTTGCCCTATCTCTCTCTCTCTCTCTCTCTCTCTCGCTCTCTCTCTCTCTCTCTCTCTCTCTCTCTCTCTCTCTCTCTCTCTCTCTCTCTCTCTCTCTCTCTCTCTCTCTCTCTCTCTCTCTCTCTCTCGCTCTCGCTATCTCTCTCTCTCTCTCTCTCTCCCTCTCTCTCTCTCTCTCTCTTTCTCTCTCTCTCTCTCTCTCTCTCTCTCTCTCTCTCTCTCTCTCTCTCTCTCTCTCTCTCTCTCTCTCTCGCTCTCGCTCTCGCTATCTTTCTCTTTCTCTCTCTCTCTCTCTCTCTCTCTCTCTCTCTCTCTCTCTCTCTCTCTCTCTCGCTCTCGCTCTCTCTCTTTCTCTCCCTCACCCTCTCCCTCTCCCTCTCCCTCTCCCTCTCCCTCTCCCTCTCTTCCCTCTCCCTCTCCCTCTCCCTCTCCCTCTCCCTCTCCCTCTCCCTCTCCCTCTCCTTCTCCCTCTCTCCCTCTCCCTCTCCTTCTCTCTCCCTCTCTCGAAAAGAAACCAAATATTGCATCATAGCCTTTGAGCCTTTTCTGCAAATTGCAAAATTGACGAAACCGATAATGCATTTTGCGAACTCTTTGTGCAATGAGAGTGGGAAGAGGCAGAAGACAGAAAGGTTGAGAAAGAGTGATAAAGGGAAGTGAAGAAAGAGAGAGAAATGATAAAAAAAAGTGTGAAAGAGGAAGAAAGGGGGAGTGAAGAAAGATAGAGAAATGATAAAAAAAGTGTGTGAAAGAGGAAGAAAAGGGGAGTGAAGAAAGGTTGAGAAAGAGTGATAAAAAAAAGTGTGAAAGGGGAAGAAAAGGGGAGTGAAGAAAGATAGAGAAATTATATAAAAAGTGTGAAAGAGGAAGAAAAGGGGAGTGAAGAAAGGTTGAGAAAGAGTGATAAAGAAAGTGTGAAAGAGGAAGAAAAGGAGAGTGAAGAAAGGTTGAGAAAGAGTGATAAAAAAAAAGTGTGAAAGGGGAAGAAAAGGGGAGTGAAGGAAGATAGAGAAATGATAAAAAAAGTGTGAAAGAGGAAGAAAAGGGAGTGAAGAAAGGTTGAGAAAGAGTGATAAAAAAAAGTGTGAAAGAGAAAGAAAAGGGGAGTGAAGAAAGATATAGAAATGCTAAAAAAAGTGTGAAAGAGGAAGAAAAGGAGAGTGGAGAAAGATAGAGAAAGAATAAAAAAAAGTGTGAAAGAGGAAGAAAAGGAGAGTGAAGAAAGACAGAGAAATGGTAAAAAGTGAGAAAGAGGAAGAAAAGAGGAGTGAAGGGAAATACAGAAAGAGTGGGGAAGAGAGGGTAAAGACTGAAGGAAATGAGGAAATGTGAGAAAATGTAGGAAAGATGATGAGAAAGAGAGAATGAGAAAATGTGATAATGAACACGAAAAAAAGATGAGATAGAAAGAGAAAAAGTGAGAAAATGATAAAAGAGGGAGTAAGAGTAAGAAAGAGCGTAAAAGAAGAAAGGGAGAGAATGGTAGGGCGATGGATAGAGTTAGCGAGATAATAGGAGAAAATAAGAGAAAAAGGAAAGAGAGAGAGAAAATAAAAGGGATGAGAGAGAGATAGAAAGAGAGAGAAACTTAGAGAGAGACAGAGACAGAAAGAAAGAGAGAGAAAGAGAAAGAGGGAGAAACT
>NC_091586.1:25800563-25810563 GCF_042767895.1 Penaeus vannamei | reverse complement strand
CCTCCTCTCTCCTTCCCTCCCTCCTCCTCCCTCGCTCTCTCCCTATTCACATTTTCCCTTTTTTCTATCTCTTCTTCCTCGCTCTCTTCCATTTCTTCTTCCTCTACCCTTCCAAACCTTCCATCCTCTCCTTTGTTATCTCTCCCTCTCTCCTTCCCTCCCTCCTCCTCCCTCGCTCTCTCCCTATTCACATTTTCCCTTTTTTTCTATCTCTTCTTCCTCGCTCTCTTCCATTTCTTCTTCCTCTGCCCTTCCAAACCTTCCATCCTCTCCTTTGTTATCTCCCTCCTCTCTCCTTCCCTCCCTCCTCCTCCCTCGCTCTCTCCCTATTCACATTTTCCCTTTTTTCTATCTCTTCTTCCTCGCTCTCTTCCATTTCTTCTTCCTCTACCCTTCCAAACCTTCCATCCTCTCCTTTGTTATCTCCTCCCTCTCTCCTTCCCTCCCTCCTCCTCCCTCGCTCTCTCCCTATTCACATTTTCCCTTTTTTCTATCTCTTCTTCCTCGCTCTCTTCCATTTCTTCTTCCTCTACCCTTCCAAACCTTCCATCCTCTCCTTTGTTATCTCCTCCTCTCTCCTTCCCCTCCCTCCTCCTCCCTCTCTCTCTCCCTATTCACATTTTCCCTTTTTTCTATCTCTTCTTCCTCGCTCTCTTCCATTTCTTCTTCCTCTACCCTTCCAAACCTTCCATCCTCTCCTTTGTTATCTCCTCCTCTCTCCTTCCCTCCCTCCTCCTCCCTCGCTCTCTCCCTATTCACATTTTCCCTTTTTTCTATCTCTTCTTCCTCGCTCTCTTCCATTTCTTCTTCCTCTGCCCTTCCAAACCTTCCATCCTCTCCTTTGTATCTCCTCCTCTCTCCTTCCCTCCCTCCTCCTCCCTCGCTCTCTCCCTATTCACATTTTCCCTTTTTTCTATCTCTTCTTCCTCGCTCTCTTCCATTTCTTCTTCCTCTACCCTTCCAAACCTTCCATCCTCTCCTTTGTTATCTCCTCCTCTCTCCTTCCCTCCCTCCTCCTCCCTCGCTCTCTCCCTATTCACATTTTCCCTTTTTTCTATCTCTTCTTCCTCGCTCTCTTCCATTTCTTCTTCCTCTGCCCTTCCAAACCTTCCATCCTCTCCTTTGTTATCTCCTCCTCTCTCCTTCCCTCCCTCCTCCTCCCTCGCTCTCTCCCTATTCACATTTTCCCTTTTTTCTATCTCTTCTTCCTCGCTCTCTTCCATTTCTTCTTCCTCTACTCCTTCCAAACCTTCCATCCTCTCCTTTGTTATCTCCTCCTCTCTCCTTCCCTCCCTCCTCCTCCCTCGCTCTCTCTCCCTATTCACATTTTCCCTTTTTTCTATCTCTTCTTCCTCGCTCTCTTCCATTTCTTCTTCCTCTGCCCTTCCAAACCTTCCATCCTCTCCTTTGTTATCTCCTCCTCTCTCCTTCCCTCCCTCCTCCTCCCTCGCTCTCTCCCTATTCACATTTTCCCTTTTTTCTATCTCTTCTTCCTCGCTCTCTTCCATTTCTTCTTCCTCTACCCTTCCAAACCTTCCATCCTCTCTCTTTGTTATCTCCTCCTATTGTCTTCCTTCCTTCCTCCTCCCTCGCTTTCTCCCTATTCACATATTCCCCTTTTTCTATCTCTTCTCCCACCTTCAACCTTCCATCCCTTCCCCTCCTTCCCAATCTCCCTTTGTTATCTCCTCCTCTCTCCTTCCCTCCCTCCTCCTCTCTCGCTCTCTCCCTATTCACATTTTCCCTTTTTTCTAACATTTCCTCGCTCTCTTCCTATTCATATTCTTCCCTTCCCTTCTATTTCTTCCTCTGCCTCTTCCAACCTTCCATCCCTTCCCCTCCTTCCCAATCTTCCTTTGTTATCTCCTCCTCTCTCCTTCCCTCCCTCCTCCTCCTTCCAAACACCACCAAATGGCGGGCGATAACGATGGGCGGAAAGTCCTTCTGAAATCGCCTTTGTGTTTACGCCCAAAAGATCAGCGATTTGTTGATCCCGAAAAGGAATCGAATTAAGGACAGAGTAGATGTTGCTTCTGGTGGTGAGATGGGGTTTGTTTTGCGTTTTATTTTGATTTATTTATTTAGTTTTATTTATCTATTTATTTTTTTATTTTTTTATTTTTTGGGGGGTGAAATTATTTTTATTTATTTATTTTGTTTTATTTTTTTATTATTATTATTATCATTTTTTTTTGGGGGGGGGTGAAAAGTTTATTTTTACTTATTTATTGTATTTCATTTATTATTTTTATTTTTGGGGGGGAGGGGAGAGGTGTTGAAGATTTTTTTTTTTTTTTACTTTCTATATTTTCCTTTTCTTCTTCCTTCCTCTTCTTCTCTTTTCCTTCCCCTTTCCCTCTTCCTTTCTCCTTTCCCGCTTTTTATCCCTTTCCCCTTTCCCCTCTTCCTTTTCCTTTCTTTCTCTACAATTCTTTCTATACATCTTTTTTCTACTATTCCCTCTTTCTCTAAGTCTTTCTTTCTCCTCTTTACTCTTTCCCTCCTCCTTTCTCTATTATTCTAACTCCTCCTTACCCCCCCCCCCCCCCCACCCCACCCCGACTTCAATGACTACCCTTTAATTTATATATATATATATATATATATATATATATATATATATATATATATATATATATATATATATATATGTATATATATTTTCTCTCTCTCTCTCTCTCTCTCTCTCTCTCTCTCTCTCTCTCTCTCTCTCTCTCTCTCTCTCTCTCTCTCTCTCTCTCTCTCTCTCTCTCGTTTATTGACTTTCTTTTTCGTTCTATTTTCTTTTTTCTTTTTTTTTCTTTTTTTTGAATGATATGCCGCGTCATCTTCTTCCTCGTTATCCCATTTCTCCACTTTATTTTTCTTTTTTATTGCGTTCTTCTCTTTTCTTTCATTATCCGTCTTTCCTTTCTCTCTCTCTCTCTCTCTCTCTCTCTCTCTCTCTCTCTCTCTCTCTCTCTCTCTCTCTCTCTCTCTCTCTCTCTCTCTTCTCTTTCTCTTTCCTCTTTCTCTCTCTCTCTCTCTCTCTCTCTCTCTCTCTCTCTCTCTCTCTCTCTCTCTCTCTCTCTCTCTCTCTCTCTCTTCTCTCTCTCTCTCTCTCTCTCTCTCTCTTCTTCCCTCTTTTTCCCTCTCTCTCCTATTACCCAATAAAATTCCGCCTTTGAAACCTGATACACCCCCTCCCCCTACCACTCCTCCCTCCCCCCTCCTCCCCTTCCCCCCTACTTTTCTTCCCTCCTCTCTCCTCCCTTCCCCCTACCTCTTCTCTTTCCCCTTCCCCCTTCCCCCTTCCTCTTCTCCTCCCTCCCCATCTTCCATTTTTCACTCCCTCCTCTTCTCCCCGCTCCCTTCACCTCCTCTTCCCCTACCCCCTCCTCTCCCTCTCCACCTCCTATTACCCTCTCTCTCTCGCTGTCTGTCTATCTATCTATCTTCCTCACTCTTTCTCTCTCTCTTATCCTCTCTCTCTCTCTCTCTCTCTCTCTCTCTCTCTCTCTCTCTCTCTCTCTCTCTCTCTCTCTCTCTCTCTCTCTCTCTCTCTCTCTCTCTCTCGCTCTCTCTCTCTCTCTCTCTCTCTCTCTCTCTCTCTCTCTCTCTCTCTCTCTCTCTCTCTCTCTCTCTCTCTCTCTCTCTCTCTCTCTCTCTCTCTCTCTCTCTCTCTCTCTCTTTCTCCCTCCCTCTCCCTCCCTCCCTCCCTTCCTCCTTCTCTCTCTCTCACTCTCTCTCGTTTCTTCTTATATTTTTTAATCATTCTTTTTTATCTACTTTATTCTTCTCTTCTATTTTTCTTATTTATTTTTGGCCCGATTTCCCTTCTCAATTTTATGCGGAAATCTAATAATAGTCTTTTTTCACATTTCTTTTTTTTTTTATCTTTTTTTATCGCATCCCGCCATCCCTCGTCAATTTCCTGGAAATTTATCGATGATATAATATCTCTATTCTCTTTCTTTTCTTTTTTTTTATTCTTTTTGTGATTTTTCATTACTTGTTAATCCTTTTTTCTGGTTAGATTCCTATTCCGTGAATTCTATGATTAATATTATTATCATAATTATTTTTATTGTTATTATTGTTATTATTATTATTATTATTATTATTATCATTATTATTATTATCATTATTATTATTATTATTATTATTATTATTATTATTATTATTATTATTATTATTATTATTATTATTATTATTATTATTATTTTCATCATCATTATTATTCTCTTTATCGCTTCTTCTTTCTGTCTATTTTATCAGTTTGCATTTCTCTTATTTCCTGTTCTTTTTCTTCCTTCTTTCCTTCCTCTGTCACTTTCTTCTCCTCCTTTGTTCTTCATATTCCTTTTCTCTAGTTATTTCTTTCTCCTTCCTATTCCCACTTTCCGTCACTCGGTAATTTAAACCTTTTCTATTCCATCTTTTCCCTCCTCCCTCTTCTCTTCTCTCTCCTTCTCCTATCCTTCTTCCTCCTTCCATCCCAATTCTCTACTTCTCCTCTACCTTCTTCCTCCCTTCCCCTCCCCTCCCTCTTATTTCACCCTCCTCCTTCCTTTCCTCCTTCCCTTCCTTCTTGTTCCTCTCTTCTTTCCTCCCTCTCCTCTTCCTCCTTTCTTCCCTCTTCCTCCCATCGCTCTTAAGTTTTTCCTGCTCCTCCTTATTCTCCCTCTCTCTTTACCCTCCCTTTCTTCACTTTTTCACTCTCTCCCTTTTCCCTCTTTCTCACTTCTTCCTTTTCCCACCTTTCTCTTCTCCTTCTCTCTTTGCCCTTCCTTTCTTCCCTTCTTCCATCTCTCCTTCCCTTATCATTTTCCTCCCTCGCTTCCCCACCTCCCTTTCCTCCCTTCTCCCTTAACTCTCTTTCTCCTCTTCATCCCTTTTTTCCTCCTCCTTCTCTCATTTCCTCTCTTCTTCCCACCTCCTCCTTCTCTCCACTCTCCCTTCCTCTTCCTCTCTCCCTTCCTCCTCTTCCTCCTTTCCTCCCTTCCTCTTTCTCTCCCTTTCTCCTCTTCTTCCCTCTCTCCTTTCCCTTCCCTTCTTCCCTCCCTCCTCCTCCTCCCTCCCCCTCCCTCCCCCAACCCCCCAGGACATCTATCAACACGTCAGCTGTCAGATAAGGTCAGCCAAGGTCAGCTCGATATGTCAGGAAGCATGAAGTCAGCTGACACTTTCCTTCTCCAGGCAGTGGCACGTGTCAGGAGGAGGGGGCGGGGTGGGGGGAAGAGAAAGAGAGTGGGGGTGGGGTGAGGGGGAGGGGGTGGAAGAAAGAGGGTGGGGGGTGGGGTGGGGGGTGGTGGAGTGAGAAAGGGGTGGGGGGGGGTGTTGCGTGGCGTCTTCCTAACTGTCTTCGCATTCTTTTTTTATGCTTTGTTTCTTTTTATTTCTTATTCTTCATCTTCTATTTCTTTTTTTTTTTCTCTTCCTCCTCCCTTTTCTTTTCCTACTTTTTCTTTTTCTCCTTCTTCTGATTCTTATTCTTATTCTTATTCTCCTCCTCCTCCTCCTCCTCCTCCTTCTTCTTCTTCTTCTTCTTCTTCTTCTTCTTCTTCTTCTTCTTCTTCTTCTTCTTCTTCTTCTACTTCACCTTCGTCTTCTCATAATTTTGCTTCTTATTTATTTCCCTATTTATCTTTTGCCTGCATGTTATCAACATTGCTATCATCATTAGTATCATTAATCATGATAATTATTATCATTATAATAGGACGATTAAATATCATTATCATCATGATAATAATGATAACAAGTAATAATAAATATAAAAATAACAGTAATGAAGATAATGATATTGATGATGACAATACGGTCAGCAATAATAAAAATGATAATAATAACAAAACAATAACAAAAATGATAATGACAATGATAATGATAATGCTAATAATAATAATAACAACAACAATGATAATAATAATAATAATAATAATAATAATAATAATAATAATAATAATAATAATAATAATAATAATAATGATAATAAAAAAATGATAATAATAATGACGATGATTATAATAATATTGATAATAACAACAATGATAATGATAGTAATAAGGATAATAATAGAATAATATCAATAACAGTAATAGATATAAAAATAGCAACAATGATAATAACAACAATAACAATAATAATAGTATCAATAGTAATAAGGATAATAATAATAACGATAATAATGATAAACAAAAATAATAATAATAACAATAATAATAACACTAATGATAATGATAGTGATATTAATAGACTGAAAATTGATTTAAAAAATTAAATTATTATTATAATTTCTCTCTAACTCCACCATTTCATTATCCTAAATCACATAATTAGTCGCTGAGTCATTGTATAAAGTACATCTTTGAATTTTTCTAAAGAATAGCGTAGTGTTATAGGAAAATAAAAAAACAAATGTAATTGGCCACATGGCAACTCTCCATTATGGTAATGAGGTTAATTACGTGAGTAAGGTGGAAAGCCTCATCTCAATTGTCCTCCTCTTCCTCTTTCTCCTCCTCCCTCTCCTCTTCCTCTTTCTCCTCCTCCTCTTCCTCCTCCTCTCTCTTCCTCCTCCTCTCTCTTCTTCCTCCTCCATCTCTCTCCTCCTCTTCCTCTTTCTCCTCCTCCAACTTCTATTCCTCCTCCTCTTCACCCTTCTTCCTCTTTCTCCTCCTCCTCTTTTCTCCTCCTTTCTCTTCCTCCTCATCATCCATTCTCTTCCTTCTCCTTTCTCTCCTCCCCTTTCTCCTCCTCCTCTTCTCCCTCCATTCTCTTCCTCCTCCTCCATTCTCTTCCTCCTCCTCCATTCTCTTCCTCCTCCTCCATTCTCTTCCTCCCTCCTCTTTTCTCTTCCTGTCCCTTTCTTTTCTTCCTCCTCTACTCCCTTTCTCCTCCTCTTATTCCTCCTCCTACTCCTCCTCTTCCTTTCTTCCTCCTCATTCTCCTCCTCGTCCTTTCTTTTCATCCTCCTCCTTCTCCTCATTTTCTTTTCCTTCTCCCTCCTCCCTCATTATTCTTCCTCCTCCTCCTCCTCCTTCTCCTCCATTTATTCTTCCTCCTCCTCCTCCTTCTCGTCTTTCTCTTTTTCTTCTCCACTTCCTCTTTCCCTTCCTCTGTTTCCTCCTGCTCCTCCTCCTCTTCCACCTTCTCCTCATTTCTCTTCCTTCTCCTCCCCCCCCTTTTCTTCCTTCTCCTCCTCTTTTCCTTCTCCTTTTTGCCTCCTCCTTGACCTGTTTCAATCTTATCTCTTCCCTTCTCTCTTTCCCTATCCCCTTCTCCTTTCCCTTTCCTCCCTTATTTCTTTCTCCACCGCTTGTGTCAAGCTCTCTTTCCTTTTTCCTTTCTACGTTTTTCTGTTCCTTTCCTCTTTCTCTCGTCTTTATATCCCTCATTCTCCTTCCCTATCTTACTTCCCCTTTCTCCAACTTTTCCCCTTACCCTTCTTCCCAACCTCTGTTGACTTCCTCCTTCACTCCTTTCACTCCTTTCTTTCCTCTTCTCCTATTCCTCCTCTTCTCCTTGTCTTCTCCACACTCCCTTTACCTTCCCCCCTCCCCCTCTTTCTCTCTATTCTCTCTTTCTCCTTTCTCTCCTCTCTTTCAACTCTTCGCCCTCCCCCTCCTCCCCTCCCTTCCCCCATCCTCCTCTTCCTTCCATCCTCCCCTCCCTTTCATCCCTTCCTCCCTCCCCTCCCCCCTTCTCTTCCTTTCCCCCTCCCTTCCCTTCCACCCCTTCCTCCTCCCCTCTCCCCCCTCTCCTCCTTTCACCCTCCCTTCCCTTCCACCCCTTTCCCCCTCCCCTCCCCTCTCCCTCTTTCCCCTACCTCCACCCCCTCTGAAACACACACTCACACCGCCCCTCAAAACACCCCATCCTATACCATGCTAAGCCATCCTATACCCAGTATGCACACCTCTGTACCATGTCCCCCCCCACCCACCCCTTGTGTAACGTATATTCTTTAAAACGTAATACATACGTACACACAAATAACCCACACACATAAGAGAGTACACACAGATAATACACGCACATAAGAGGATGTACACACATAATACACGCGCATAAGAGAATGTACACACATAATACACGCACATAGAAGAATACACATATAATCCACGCACATAAGAGAATACACACACAAAATCCACGCACATAAGAGAATGTACACACATAATACACGCACATAAAAGAAGACACACAGATAATCCACGCACATAAGAGAATGTACACACAGGTAATACATGCACATAAGAGAATGTACACACATAATACACGCACATAGAAGAATACACACATAATACACGCACATAGAAGAATACACACATAAGAGAATACGCACACATAACCCACGCACATAAGAGAATACACACAGATAATCCACGCACATAAGAGAATACGCACACATAACCCACGCACATAGAAGAATACACTCAGATAATCCACTCCCACAAGAGAATACACACATAAAATCCACGCACATAGAAGAATACACTCACAAAATCCACGCACATGTAAGAATGTACACATATGTATGTACGTACGAGAATCCACAGACATAGGCAAATACGAGAATGTAGTAAGATGTGTACATACGGGAATGTAGAGACATGTGCACATACATGAATGTACACATACACGCCATACGAAAATATATACATGTATGTACTTACTAGGACATGTGCACATACACATATACACACACAAACACAATTACACAACTGAATTTCGTAATCGAATTCATGTATTTTAAACTTAAACTTAAACATCATTAACAAAAAAAAAAAAAAAAAAAAAAAAAAAAAAAATGCAAGGTCATGATATGGAAACAGAAATACATAAGTTGCAAAAAAAAAACATAATTGCAATTTCGAATAATTTCAATGTTTTGCAATGGTGATTCGCAACGAGTTAGTAACACTTCGTTCACATTATATCATTATTATTGTTACTATTTTCATTATTGTTATTATTATCTGTATTATTATTAATATCAATACTATTATCTTTATCATTACTATCATTATCATTATTCTCATTTTGATAATTATTTACACTATTTTTATTATTATTATTATTATTATTATTATTATTATTATTATTATTATTGTTGTTGTTGTTGTTGTTGTTGTTGTTATTATTATTATTACTATTATTATCCTTATTATTATTATTATTATTATTATTGTTATTATTATTATTATTATTATTATCATTATCATCATTCTAATAATTATTATTATTATCGTCATCATCATTACCATTTTCATTTTAATTGTTATTATTATTATCATCATCATTACTAATATTACTATCATTATTATTATTACTATCATTATCAATATAATGATCATTACTACCAATATCATTATCATTATTGTTATTGTTATTATCATTATCATCGTTATTATTATTATTATTATTATTATTATTATTTTCATTATTATTGTTATGGTTACTCTTATTGTTATCATTATCTTTATTATCATTATTATCATTATTGTTGCCTTTGTTGCTCTCGTTAGTTCTACTACTGTTATAATCTTTATCATTTTTATCACCATTATTATTATTATTATTATTATTATTATTATTATTATTATTATTATTATTATTATTATTATTATTATTACTACTACTACTACTACTACTACTACTACTACTACTACTACTATTATCATTTTTGTTAGTACTGCTATTATTGTCATTGTCATTATCATTAGTATTATCAGTATTATCATTACTATTATCATTATCATCTTTGCTATTATCATTACCTTTATCAGTAATAGTAATATTGTTATTGCTTTTATCATTATCATGATCATTATCATTACTTTTACCATCATGATTATTATCACTATTATTATTGTTATTTTTATCACTATCATTATTATTGTTATTTTTATCACTATCATTATTATTTGCTATCATCATCATCATTACTATTACTACCATCATTATTATGGGTGCCTATTATTATCTATTATCATCACTATTATTAATGTTATTA
>NC_091586.1:25793063-25795563 GCF_042767895.1 Penaeus vannamei | reverse complement strand
TTCCCGCTTTCTCCCTCTTCCCCCACAACCCCTTCCCCCTTCCCCACCCACAACCTCCTCCCCCTCCCCCCACATCCATCCCCCTTTCCCCCCATCCCCTCCCCTTCCCCATCCCCCCACCCCCACCCACAACCTCTCCCCCTTCCCCACCCACACAACCCTCCCCCTTTCCCCCCTCCCCCACAACCCCACCCACCCTCCTCCCCCACCCCATCACCCACCCCCACCCACATCCCTTCCCCCTTCCCCCTCCCCCTCCTCCTCCCCCTCCCACCCACCCCACAACCCTCTCCCCCTCCCTCCCCCACACAACCATACTCCCCTCCCCCCACAACCCCCCTCCCCACCTCCCCCACAACCTCTCCCCTCCCCCTCCTCACCCTCCTCCCCCTCTTCCCCTTTCCCTCCCCTCCCCTTCCCCTACAACCATCCCCCTCCCATCCCCCCTTCCCCTCCCCCTCCTCACCCCCCCACTCCCTCCCCCCACCCCCTTCGGCTGCCTCCCTCAAGACACTCTCCCCCTTGAATATTCAATTAAGAAACTCCCTCCCCCTGCGTGCCTTTTCCCCTCGCTTAAGGATTCCGATTCCCCTTCCGCGTCCTTGACCCTCGCGGTGGCGTCTCGGACCTCACGCCTCGTACCGCGCCATTTCTTAGTGCCAGTAATGTCGTTTTGTGTGTTTTTGGGGTGTTTGTGGGGTGGGTGTGGGTGGGTGTGGGGGTGTGGGTGTGTGTGGGTGTGGTTGTGTGTGGGTGGGGGTGGGGGTGTGGGTGTTTGTGTTTGTGGATGTTTTTGTTTATGGGTGTGTTTGTGGGGGTGTGGGTGTGGGTGTGTGTTTGTGTGGGGGGGTGTGGGTGTGGGGGTGTAGGGGTGTTTGTGGATGTGGGTGTTTGTGGGGGTGAGTGTCTGTGGGTGTGTTTGTGAGTGTGTGTTTGTGGGTGTTTTTATGTTTGTGGGTGTGTGTGTTTGTGTATGGGTGTTTGTTTGTTTGTGTGTGTGTGTACGTGGGTTTGTGTGTACGTACGTGCGTTATTCGTTATTCTTTCACGTCTTTCATCGTCGTGAATTAGAGTTCGTTAATCGTTCTCCTTTATTCCCTCTTCTTTGTATATATATTTCGTCCCGCTGTCTCTTAAATGTTATTCTTTCTATCTATGTATCTATTCCTTTTTTTTTCCTTTTTCTTTGTGCTATACCACTTATTCGTTTTGTCTTATTCCTTGTGCGTTATTTTTTATGTCTTGCTGCTTATACCTTAGTAAAAAAAAAAAAAAAAAAAAAAAAATAATAATTTATTGTTTTCGTGTTTTTGTGTTGAAGGACTATGCGTGGATTTGAAAGTATAAGTATGTGTGTGTATGTGTGTGTGTGAGTGTGTGTGTCTGTGTGTGTGTGTGTGTCCGCGTGAGTGTTAATACAACAAGTATAAGTTTGTGTATGTTCGTGTATGTATGCGCATATGCCCACCATACGTACGTATATAAGTACGTAACCACATCGAAATCTGCATAGACATAAACATCTTAATTTACTAATACATACCGTGACTCCGTTTCGCAAACCTGATCTAGTACGAGGCCAATACCGCAAAGATTTCCAATATTTCCCCCCAGCAACCGATGCCTACATCCGGGTTGAGTTTTGGTGCAGTTTAGTTCGCCGTAACGAGATAGGATATTTCGCCGTAACTCCTTTACGGCCTCTCAAAAAAAAAAAAAAAAAGATATATATAGATAAAAGTAGAGATAGTGTGATGGCGTGGGTGGAGACGAGAGGGGATGGGAGAGAGGATAGAATAAGGGATGGAGGGTGGAGTGGGAAGAAAAGAAAGAAGGAGGGAAGGAAGGAGAGGAGGGAAGGAAAGGGAAGGATATATATATAGATATAGAAGGATATAGATAAAAGGAGAGATAGTGTGATGGCGTGGGTGGAGACGAGAGAGGATAGAATAAGGAAGGGTGGAGTGGGAAGAAAATGAGGGAGGAAGGGAGGAAGGAAGCAAGGAGACGAGGGAAGGAAAGGGAAGGATATATATATATATATATATATATATATATATATATATATATATATATATATATATATATAGATATAGATATAGAAGGATATAGATAAAAGGAGAGATAGTGTGATGGCGTGGGTGGAGACGGGAGAGGATAGGATAAGGGAGGGTGGAGTGGGAAGAAAATGAGGGAGGGAGGAAGGAAGGAAGGAGAGGAGGGAAGGATATATATATATAGAGATATAGAAGGATATAGATAAAAGGAGAGATAGTGTGATGGCGTGGGTGGAGACGAGAGGGGATGGGAGAGAGGATAGAATAAGGGAATAAGGGAGGGTGGAGTGGGAAGAAAATGAGGGAGGGAGGGAGGAGGAAAGGAAGGAGAGGAGGGAAGGAAAGGAAAGATATATATATATATATATATATATATATATATATATATATATATATATATATATATATAGAGAGAGCGAGAGCGAGAGAGAGAGAGAGAGAGA
>NC_091586.1:25760563-25765563 GCF_042767895.1 Penaeus vannamei | reverse complement strand
TAATAAGGACAATAATAATAAGGATAATAATAATGGTAATAAACAAGAATAATAAAGATTGTGACAGCCAAAGATATTTCTTCTTCTCTCCATTTACACTCGATAAACATTTAGAAATTCTTCAACATTTCCTCCTTTTCTTCTCCAAAGTCTTGTGGATCTTCAAGAAAGAAGAAAGTTTGGCGAGAAAGGAAAGAGAGAAAACAAACGAAAGAATATGAAAAGAGAAAAGAACTTTGAACGAAATGAAGAAGTTAGACGTGAGTTTCCGTAAAATGATTCTATCGTTTTTTAAATATTATCTTTGTTATTATCATTATTAGTATCTTTGTTATTATTATCATCATCATTAGTATCTTTGTTATCATTATCATTATCATCAATATTATCCTTACTATCATTATCATCATCATCATCATCCTCATTACTATCATTATTATTATCATCATTACAGTTATTAGTATTATCATCTTTATTATTATGATTATCATCATTACTGTTATTATTGTTATCATTATCCTTTTTGTTATCATTATCATCATCATCATCATTACTATCATTTTTCTATCATTTTCATTATTATCGTTATTCTTATTGTTATTAATTGTCACAATGAAAATCATTATTATTGCTATATTACTGTTATTACTATTGTTATTGTTATTACTGTTATTACTATCATTATCATTATCATTATTATTATCATCATTATTATTATTATTATCATCATCATTATCATTATTAATATTATCATTATTATCATTATTACTATTTTTATCATTATTATTATCACCCTTATTACTATTATCATTATTATTACTATTAGTGTAATAGCTATTTCTTCCACCTCTTCTAGCGTTTGTTTTTCTTTACTTTCTTTTACATCCTCTTTTTCCCCTTTCTATTCTTCTTCTCTTCATCTTCTTTCTCCTGCTTTTATTATCATTCTTCCCTTTTTCATTTTTCTTATTCTTTGTCTTCCTCTTCTTCTCCCTCTCTCCCACTCCTCCATCTCCTCTTCTTCTTCGTCTTCCTCTTCTTCTCTCTCCCTCTCCTCCATCTCTTCTCTCTCCTTCTCTTCTTCTTCAACATTCACTACATTAATGCCTTCATTATCAATATCATCTTCATCATCTTCTAAATCTTTCTTATCTTTCTTGTTTCTTTTTCTTCTTTCTCCTTCTTCCTCCTCCTCCTCCTCTTCTTTCTTATGTTATTTATTGCTTACAATAAAACTTTCATGAAAAAATATATATAAGAAATGAGTCGAGATAAGAGCGGGGAGTGGGGGAGGGGAGTAGGAAGGGGAGTGTGGGGAGTGAGGAGTGGGGAGAGAAGAAAGAGGGGAGTGGAGGGGAGTGAGGAGAGAGGGGGAGTGGGAATAGAGGGGTGGGGGGGGAGTGGGAGTAGAGGGGTGTGGGGGGAGTGGAGGGGGAGTGAGTGGTGAGGAGAGAGGGAAGAGGGGGAGTGGGAGTGAGGAGTGGGGAGAGAAGGAAAGTGGGGAGTGGAAGAGAGTGAGGAGTGGGGAGAAAAGGAAAGTGGGGAGTGGAAGAGAGTGAGGAGTGGGGAGAGAGGAGAGAGGAGGAGTAGGGAGGGGGAGAGGAAGTAAGGAGCAGAGAGAGGGGGATGTGGAGAAGGGAAAGGAAGGGGGAGTGATGGAGAGAGAGGGAGTAGGGAGAGTAGAGGAGGGGGAGAAGGGAGGGAGAGAGGAGAGTGAGGAATCGAGGGAAGTGGGAGAAGGAAAGAGAAATAGGGAAGAAGATACAGGGAGACGAGATGAAACGGGGGGGGGGAGACAACACGGGAGGGATGAAAAGTCTCAAGTTTATTGGAAAATAAGTCCTTCCTTTTTTGTAACTTCACTTTTGTCTCCAGAAAGTAAAAGCAAAATGGAAAAAAATAGAAGCCTCACATTTATTTTTCTTTCTTTAACTTCTTTGTCTTTCTTTTTTTCTTTTTTTCTTTTTCTTTTTTCTTGAAATCGGAGGAAAAATTGAAAGGAGTTGTATCCACGACACAGACAAACGCATGTGATATGCATGTACTTGTGTATTTCCTTCTGTCTGTCTGTCTGTTTCTCTCTCTCTCTCTCTCTCTCTGTCTCTCTTTCTCTCTTTTACTCTCTCTCTCTCTCTGTCTCTCTTTCTCTCTTTTACTCTCTCTCTCTCTCTCTCTCTCTCTCTCTCTCTCTGTCTCTCTCTCTCTGTCTGTCTCTCTGTCTCTTCCTCTCTCTCTCTCTCTCTCTCTCTCTCTGTCTCTCTCTCTCCCTCTCCCTCTCTCTCTCTCTCTCTCTCTCTCTCTCTCTCTGTCTCTGTCTTCTCTCTCTCTCTGTCTCTCTCTCTCTGTCTATCTGTCTCTCTGTCTCTCTCTCTCTCTCTCTCTCTCTCTCTCTCTCTCTGTCTCTCTCTCTCTCTCTCTCTCTCTCTCTCTGTCTCTGTCTCTCTCTCTCTCTCTCTCTCTCTCTCTGTCTCTCTCTCTCTGTCTATCTGTCTCTCTGTCTCTTCTCTCTCTCCCCCCTCTCTCTCTCTCTCTCTCTCTCTCTCTCTCTCTCTCTCTCTCTCTCTCTCTCTTTCTCTTTCTCTTTCTCTCTCTTTCTCTCTCTCTTCTCTCTCTCTCTCTCTCTCTCTCTCTCTCTCTCTCTCTCTCTCTCTCTCTCTCTCTCTTTCTGTCCATCTATCTATCTATCTATCTATCTATCAATCTACCTATCTATCTCCCTATCTATCTATCTATCTATCTATCTACCTACCTACCTACCTATCTATCTATCTATCTATCTATCTTTCTATCTATCTATCTATCTATCTATCTATCTATGTATCTATCTATCTACCTATCAACCTATCGATTTATTTATCTATCTATCTATTCATCTACTTATCTATCCATCTATCTATCTATCTATCTATCTGTCTGTCTATCTATCTATCTATCTATCTATCTATCTATCTACCTATCCATTTATCTATCTATCTATCTATCTATCTATTTATCTACTTATCTATCCATCTTCGGTTTTGCGAGTGTGTATGACTCTGTTTGTATGCGCTATATATTTCTTCAAAATTTTTGATGTCAGTGTGTACCACCAAATGAATACGTATATACTTACGTGTGCGTACATACACCCGTGTAGGTGCGCACATCTGGCCATTGTTCATCAAAGATCGAACACACACTCATCCATTGCCTCAAAAAAAATATGAGACAGATATTTACGGGGTTATATACACACGACCCTTAGTTAAACATAGGGTGTTTGCTTTTAATTCAGTCCACCCTATTCCGAATCCACGTTTTCTTTCATGTATTTGCGTTGGGAATATTTATGTTCTTGGCTATTCTTTATTTTTTTATGATGATTTTCGTTATTTTTTCTTTCTTGTGTTAGTTATAAAAGATTATTTGTTTTACCTCCATTTGGTATAGTGATTGTTGTTCACTATCAACTTATTTAAAAATAAATTCGTGTAGTTATAAAAGATCATTTATTTTACCTCCATTTGGTATAGTGATTGTTGTTCACTATCAACTTATTTAAACATAAATTCGTGGTCACTATCAACAAGAATGTTATTATCATCATAATTATCATTATCACCGGCGTAAAAAATATCATCATAACGGCTGTCATCATCACCATTAGACAGCATTTTCACCATCCGCATCACCGTCACCATCGAATCATCTGCGCTTTCATCATCATCTTTTTTATTTTTTTTCACCATCAATTTCACTATCAAAATAATAATTCCATCTACACTATCACGTCTCTTTGTCATCACCATCATTATATCACTGTACCTTCACCCCCCCACCGGCCTGACAACACCATATCATCGTCAACACCATATCCTCACCATACCATGAAGCCATCATACCATCATGCCAGTTCATACCACCCCCACCATCGCAAGAGCACCATATCACGTTCATTACTGTGGCATCATCACCATACCATCATCATTATACCATCACCATACCCTCACTATCATATCACCTGCACTATGATACCAGGGCCATATCATCAGTACAGCCATCATATGAACACCATACCATACCATCACCATCATGCCATCCCCACACGGACACCACCATTACTATACCATCCCACATCACCACCGCCATCATATCACCATACCAACAGCATTCATCACCATAACGATATGTCATCACCATCACCACCATACCACCATTACCACCACCATCATCATACCACCATCCCTCACTTCACCACCATACCACCAACACATTACCATACCACCACCACATCACCACCATATCACCATACCGCCATCACCATACCACCACCATACCATCCCCACATCCCCCACATCACCACCATACCATCCCCACATCACCACCACATCATCCCCACATCACCATACCGCCACCACACCATCACCAAACCACCATCACATCACACCACCACCACATCCCCCACATCACCACCACACCCTCCCCACACCATACCCCTACCACATCCCCCACATCACCACCATACCAACCCCACATCCCCCACATCACCACCACACCATCCCCCACATCACCACCACATCACCACTACATCCCCCACATCACCACCATACCATCCCCACATCTCGCACATCACCACCACACCATCCCCACATCCCCCACATCACCACCACACCATCCCCACACCCCACACCACCACCAACACCACTACAACCCCAATCCCCACATCACCACCACACCATCCCCACATCCCCCACATCACCACCACACCATCCCCAATCCCCCACATCACCACCATACCATCCCCACATCCCCACATCACCACCATACCATCCCCACATCCCCCACATCACCACCACACCATCCCCACATCCCCCACATCACCACCACAAACACACCATCCCCACATCACCACCACACCATCCTCACATCCCACATCACCACCACACACACCATCCCCATCACCACACCATCCCCACATCCCTACATCACCACCACACCATCCACATCACTATACTCATCCC
>NC_091586.1:25750563-25755563 GCF_042767895.1 Penaeus vannamei | reverse complement strand
GGTCTCTCTCTCTCTGTATGTTTCTGTATCTCTCTCTCTGTCTGTGTCTCTGTCTCTCCCTCTCTCTCTCTCTCTCTCTCTCTCTCTCTCTCTCTTTTGAGCTCTCTCTCTCTCTTGACCTCTCTCTCTCTCTCTTGAGCTCTCTCTCTCTCTCTCTCTCTCTCTCTTGAGCTCTCTCTCTCTCTCTCTCTCTCTCTCTCTCTCTCTCTCTCCTCTCTCTCTCTCTCTCTCTCTCTCTCTCTCTCTCTCTCTCTCTCTCTCTCTCTCTCTCTCTCTCTCTCTCTAATTAGGTTCTCTTCACCCTGATCCTCACACCCTTGCGCTATGTCTCACGCTATCATAAACATGGAGTGAATTTTCCCCGTAAAAAAAATAAATAGATATAAAAAAAAGTTAATTAAAAAAAATTACTACGTTAATTTTCATTAATTGTGAGCTTAATATCGCAGCTTTAGACTTGGAAAATTGGGTTGCAATTTTTTTTTATCTATCTCCCCTTCTTTCTTATTTCTTCTTTCTATCTTTTCATTAAGTTCCTTTCCTTTTCCATCTCCTCCTCTTTCTCTTTTCTTCTTCTTTCTCCCATTCCATCACTCTTCTTTTCTCTCTATCTCTCTCTGTTACTTTCCCTCTCCTCTTTCTCTTTTTCCCTATCTTTCTCCCCTCTCCCTCTCCATCTCCTCTATCTCTCCCTCCTCCTTCTCCCTCTCCCTCCTCCTTCACCACCTCCTCCCACTTCCTCTCTTTCTCTCTTTCCTTCCTCCTCCTCCTCCTCCTTCTCCCTCTCTCTCCCTCCCCCTCTCCATCCTTCTCCCTCTCTTCCTTCCTCTCCCTCTCCCTCTCCTCGTCATCCACTTGATCCGACGCTCATAAACTCTCTGGGCATTCTCCTCGTCCTCCTTCTCCTTCTCCCTCTCCTCCTCCTTCCTCCTCTTCCTACCTCCTCCTTCTCCTGTCCCTTTCCTTCTCCTTGTTATCCTCCTCCTCCTTCCCCTTCCACCACCTTCTCCCTCCCCCTCTCTCTCTCCCTCTTCCTCTCCCTCTCCCTCTCCCTATCTCTCTCCCTCTCCCTCTCCTCTCCCCCTTCCTCTCCCTCTCCTCTCCTCTCTCCTCTCCCTCTCCCTCTCCCTCTCCTTTTCCCCCTCCCTCTCCCTTTCCCTCTCCCTCTCCTTGTTATCATCCTCCCCCTCCTCCTCCCTCTCCCTCCATCTCCCTCTCCTCCCCCTCTCCCTCTCCCTCTCCCTCTCCCACTCTCACTCCCACTCCCTCTCCCTCTCCCTCTCTCATCCATCTCTTTCTCTCCCTCTCCCTCCCTCTCCCTCTCCTCCCCTCTCCCTCTCCCTCCTCCCTCTCCCTCTCCCTCCCCCTCTCCCTCTCCCTCTCCCTCTCCCTCTCCCTCTCCCTCTCCCTCTCCCTCTCCCTCTCCATCCCTCTCCCTCTCCCTCTCCCTCTCCACTCGACCCGAAGCTCATAAATTCATCTCTCTGGCCTTCCTACACGATATTGACAAGTGATCGCTTATCCTCCTGTCTTCCTCGCCTTCTTCTTCTCTTCCTCTTCCTCTTCCTCCATTCTTCATCTTCTGTTTTTTTGTTTTTTTTGGTCCTTCTTCTTTTTGCTGTTGTTGAAGTTGGTGGAAAGTTTGTTTCTTCTTGTTGATTTTCTTTGTTCTTTCTTTTTTCTTCTTCCTGTTTCGTCATCTTCCTCCTTCTTTTCTTTCGTCTTCATCTTCTCCTCCTAATCTTCCTCCTCTTTCTTTTCATCATCATCATCATCATTATTATTATTGTTTTTATTATCATTATTATTATAATCATTATCATCATCATCATTATTTTTATTATTTTTATTATTATTATTATCATTGTTATTACTATCATTATCATCATCATCATCATCATTTTCTCATCCTCATTATTATTACTGAAAGAAAAACCCACAATGCACAAACTAGATTTATTGATGAAAGTCTCACTTTCATCAATAAATCTAGTTTGTGCATTGTGGGTTTTTCTTCCATATTATCAACACGGTATTGTGTTTTTCTTTGTATTATTATTATTGCTATTATCATTACTATTACTATCATTAGTGATATCATCTATTTCTGTCTATCTCTCTCTGTCTGTCTCTCTCTCTCTCTCTCTCTCTCTCTCTCTCTCTCTCTCTCTCTCTCTCTCGCTCTCTCTCTCTCTCTCTCTCTCTCTCTCTCTCTCTCTCTCTCTCTCTCTCTCTCTCTCTCTCTCTCTCTCTCTCTCTCTCTCTCTCTCTCTCTCTCTCTCTCTCTCTTAGAAAAGATATCAAAAGGTCAAATTCATTAATTAATAAATTCATGATGCATTACCTTGTATCCCTCTTTTTTTATTTATTCTTTTATATTATCATTTCTAAGGTGGAAGAAATAAGTAATTACATGCTCAATATATTTAATTACACTGTCAAGAACGTTGCATTTCATTATATTAAAGTCGGAAGAGATTTATATAAAACAAAACAAAAAAAGGGAGGAATTTGATCATTTTATTCATTTTCATTATCATTATGATTATTATTGTCATTATTCTTATATATGTTTTACGCTTTATTGTTATCGTTGTCATTTTCTTTCTATTTATGTTATCGTTGATTTTTTCTTTCTATTCATGTTATCGTTGATTTTTTCTTTCTATTTATGCTCTCTCACTCTCCCTCTTCCTCTCATTCTCTCTCTCTCTCTTTCGCTCTTTCTCTCTTTCGCTCTTTCTCTCTTTCTCTTTCTCTCTTTCTGTCTTAGCACAAAGATACCATTTAATTTTGGTGGTGAACCGGATCATGAAAAAAATCCTTGATGACATGATCGCATTCTTGGCAATAGAAACAAGAAAAGAAAAAGTGATTTTAATGTAATTATTCAAGTGTAAATATTTTATTGTATCAGTGAGTGATTTTAGTCTTTTTTTTTCTTATCATTCCCTATCCTTCGTTATTCTCTCTCCTCTCCCTTCTTCCTTCTTACTCTTCTTACTCTTCCTTATTTTCCTCTTGTCTTAGTTCTCTCTCCTCTTTCATTCCCTTTATTCCTCCTCCTCCTTCTTTTCTTTCCTTTACATTCCCACTCCTTCGTTATTCGCTCTCCTCTTCCTTCTTTATTCATCCTCTTCCTTCTTTCTATCTTGTTTTAATTTTCTCTCCTCTTCCATTCCCTTTATTCCTCCTTCTCCTCCTCCTCTCCCTCTTCTTCTTCCCCTTTTTTCCTTCTTGTTTTAATTCTCTCCCTCTTCCATTCCTTTTATTCCTCCTCCTCCTCCTCTCCCTCTTCTTCTGTGCATTTCTCCCCCTCCCCGCACCCCCACCCCTTCCCCTACCTCAGAAAACCAATTAGATTCCTTTCAGATACACTCCCCCCTTCTCTCCCTCCCCTACCTCCACCCATGTCTTTCCCTCTCCTTTCCCTCCTCTTTCCTTCTCCCTATTCCCTCCCTCCCTCTCTCCCTCTCCCTATTCGCATCTCCACCTCCTCCCTCCCTCCCTCCCTCTCTCTCCCTCTCCCTCATCGCATCCCCACCATCCCTCCTCTTCCCTCATTTTCAATCTACCTCCCCTCCTCCTCCCTCCTCTTCCTTCCCTAGTCCTTCTTCCCTCCCCTTCTCCTTCTCCCTCTCCCACCTATCCACCCTATCCCCTACCCCCTTCCTTCTCTCCTTATTCCCTCCTTCTCTCACTCCCTCTCCCCTCTCTCTTCCTCCTTCTCTCACTCCTTCTCTCACTCCCTCTCCCCTCTTCATTTTCCTCCCCTCCCTCCCTCCTCCTCATCCCTTCCCTCCCCTCCTCGCCCTCCCTTCACCCCGCCTAACCTCCCTCTCCTCCTCACCTTCCTCCTTCCTCCACCTCCATCCTTCCCCCCTCCTCCTCCCCTCCCCACCCCCCCTCACAAACACCTACAAGGCTGCAATATTGCCTCATCCTCGCCCCCTCCTCACCCCCCCCCCTCGAGCCTTCATCTTGCAACGTGCTCATCAAGGCCTTTGCAACACGAAGGGGGGGGGAGGGAGAGGAGGGGGGAGGGGGGAGAGCCGCCAGTGCCAGGCTGAGGCTTCGGGATTCGCTGTTTTAAAGGGGGGAGGGGGGAGGGGGAGGAGGGGGAGGGGGTATGGCTCAGGGCTTTTGATATTTATTATTTCTTACGTTTTATATGATTTTATTTGTGTTTCTATTTTATTGTTATTTTTAATTGTTGTTGTTTTTACGACTTCTTTAATGATGATTTCTCTTCACGTTTTCTCTTTGAGATTTTCTTCCTCTTCTTCTTTTAATGAGATGTTGCAGTTCTTCCTTCATGACATCTTCCATTTTTCTTCTTTCGTTGTTTTCCTTTTTTATTATTTCCTTCGTTTTTTTATCCTTTCGTCAGTTTTCTTTCTTCATTTTAATGCGATTTCTTTGGCATTTTTTTCTTCTTTTCTCTTTTTCCTTTTCTTTTCTTTTTTTCTCTTCTTTTCCTTTTTTCCTTTCTTTTTGTTATTTTGTTTTCTTTCTTTCCTCTCTTTGTCAATTCCTATATTTTCATTAATTTCTTTGAAATTTCTTTCGCTTTTTTTCATTATCTTTTTCCCTTGTTTTTATGATTTTTCTTTTGTATGATTGTTTGTCTGTTTGTTTGTTGTTTGTTTGTTATAAAAAATGTTTCTTCCGAATATGTTGCAACAAACGATATATTTCTTTATCGGACTGATAATTAAATTAGGAAATGGTTTTATGATTTTGGAATGATGATACGCCTATGGTTAGTGACGTTGGCAGCACACACACAAACACCCAAATATACAAACATACAAACACACCCTACACACCGACACACAGAAGTGCACATACACACACACTTTCTCTCTCACTCCTACTCCCCCCCCCTCCCCACCGCACACACATACACGTAAACAAACTCACAAGCACTCTCTCTCTCATTCTCATGCACCCCGACACACACATACACATACAGAAACTCACAAACACATACACACACA
>NC_091586.1:25738063-25743063 GCF_042767895.1 Penaeus vannamei | reverse complement strand
ATTAATAGTTAATAGTTAATAGTAATAATAATAAAAACAACAATAATAATGATATTAATAACAATAATAGTTATGACAATAATAAAAACAACAATAATAATGATATTAATAGCAATAACACTGATAACAACAACTTTAACCAGAAGAAGAACAACAACAACAATAAGAGAACCAGATTATACTGCAGTTTGTTTTGCTTAGCCGAACGGGATGTGAAATGCGGCGGATTCATGCGGATTCACGAATGGTTGTCCATTCGTGAATCCGCATGAATCCGCGAGATCAGAACATTAACAAAATACTTTCTTATTAGTCTTACTATCATTATTATCATTATTATTATCATTTTTATTGTTGTTATTATTACTGCTTTTATCATTATAATCATTATTATCATTATTATTATTATTATCATTATTGTTGTTGTTATCTTTATTATTAGTATCATTATTATCATAGTATTATCATTACCATTAATATTATCGTTATGATTATTGTTATTTTCATTATAGTATTATCATTACTATTAATATTATCATTATGATTATTATCATGTTTATTAACATTATCATTTATACTACTACTATTATGATCATTTTAATGTATTTTCCATTTCTTGTCTGTTGTAAACCGGGACTTGTACTCATGTTAAATAACGATTATGATGATAATGATGATGATTGATGATGATGACGATAATAGTGATAATAATAATAATAATAATAATAATAATAATAATAATAATAATAATAATAATAACAATAATGATAATAATAATTATAATGATAACAATAATAATAATAATCATTATCATTATTATTTATTATTATTATTATTATCATTATTATTATTATTATTATTATTATTATTATTATTATTATTATTATTGTTATTATTATTATTATTATTATTATTATTACTACTACTACTATTATTATTATTACTACTATTATCATTATCATTATCATTGTTATTATTCTTATTAATATCATCATTATTAGTATGATGATAGTAATATTGATAATAATGATAATGATAATAAGGATAATTATAATAATGATAATAATGATAAAAAGATAATAGCAATAATCATGATAATAGTAGCGATATTGATAATAATAACAATGAAAATGATAATGATAATAATTATAATAATTTTAATAATGTTAACGATGATAACGATAATAATAATGATAATGCTAATAACAATGATGGTGATGATAATAACAATAATGATAATAATAGAATTGAAAAAGGCGAATTGAAATTGAGTTTGATATCATTAATTACTCGAAACCTTGTTCCTATAATAAATGAAAGCCATATATGTTTGATGTTATAAAGCAAGCATTGTTGTTTTCATAATCATAACTTTTTGGAAACTAATTGCAATTCATTTAATCCATAGGCCTAGTTTTGCCCTTATAAGGTTTTGTGTGGTATTGCGTGTGTGCGAGTGAATATGGTATGTAAAGGTCAGATTTGTCTGTCTGTTTGTCTGTCTGGTTGGCTGGTTGTCTGTCTCCTTCTTCCTCTATTTCCTCTCCTTCTCTCTCTCTCTCTTTCTATCTCTCTCTCTCTCTCTCTCTTTCCTCTCCTTCTCTCTCTCTCTCTTTCTATCTCTATCTCTCTCTCTCTCTCTCTCTCTCTCTCTCTCTCTCTCTTTTCTCTTTCTCTTTCTAATTCCTCTATCTATCTCTTTATCTCTCTATCTATTTTTCTCTCTCTCTTTCTTTTAGATTTTTATTTATTTATTTATTTATTTTTATTTCTATTTTCATTATTTTTTTTTTGGGGGGGGGGGGAGGGGAGCTTTTTTCATAAGACACTTCCACCCAAAAATCCTTCTTGTCTGGCGTACTTTATATATATATATATATATATATATATATATATATATATATATATATATATATATATATATATATATATATGTGTGTGTGTGTGTGTGTGTGTGTGTGTGTGTGTGTGTGTGTGTGTGTGTGTGTGTGTGTGTGTGTGTGTGTGTGTGTGTGTGTGTATGTATGTATATATACACATACATACATACATACATACGCACATACATACATGTATACAAGACATACTTTGCTACATTTCTGAAATACAGATTTGGAAAGCATTGGCAACATCTAATTTCTTGTGTATAGAATGCCTGCCTGTTTCTGCCTTCAAAAGCTCTCTGGTTTTGATCTGGGCTTTCTCTCCTTCTCTCCTTTCAAGCACGGTGCTAATTGCTTTCCTTGTGCTTGCGAGGTCCCTGTGTGTCCCCCTCTTATGTTTCGTTCTGTTTGCTTTGGGTTGGAGAGAGAGAGAGAGAGAGAGAGAGAGAGAGAGAGAGAGAGAGAGAGAGAGAGAGAGAGAGAGAGAGAGAGAGAGAGAGAGAGAGAGAGAGAGAGAGAGGAATAGGAAGAAAAAAGGAAGTGTTTTTGCTTTTGCTCAAAAAGATTGTGTGGTATACTTGCTATTTTGTATGTGAGTTTGTCTGTTTTTGTTTGTTTGTTTGTTTTTCTTCTTCTAATTCTTCTTTTTCTTCTATTTTTTTTTTCTTCTTCTAATTCTTCTTTTCCTTCTTCTTCTTCTTCTCCTCCTCCTTTTCTTTCTACTTCTTTCTCGTTTTCTTTCTTCATTTCCTCCTTCTTCGTCTACTTCTTTTTCTTCTACATTTGCTTCTTCTTCTTCTTTTTCTCCTTTTTTTCTTCTTTTTCTTCTTCTTCTTCTCCTTTTCTGTCTACTTCTTTTACAAATAACCTTGTGGTAATATCCATAACGATAAATATTACGATAATAATTTATCAATAACACTAAAAACCGACTTTATAATCTTTAGAAAATTGATTAAATTAATTTCCGACTTACCAATGAGGAATTAGGAGAAAGAGTACGATATGATTCGGCAAAATTAACAAACAAATAAAACAAGCGACATAGCAATGAAAAAGGGAAAGGACTTTTATAAAACGTTCAAACAATAAACCTGGAAGTTCATATTGCGTTCTATCTTTATCTCTTTCTCTCTCTTTCTCTTTCTATCTCTCTTTCTCTTTCTATCTCTCTTTCTCTTTCTATCTCGCTTTCTCTTTCTATCTCTCTTTCTCTCTCTCTCTCTCTCTCTCTCTCTCTCTCTCTCTCTCTCTCTCTCTCTCTCCCTCTCTCTCTCTCTCTCTCTCTCTCACTCTCTCTCCCTCATTCTCTCTCTCCCTCATTCTCTCTCTCTCTCATTCTCTCTCTCTCTCTCTCTCTCTCTCTCTCTCTCTCTCTCTCTCTCTCTCTCTCTCTGTCTCTCTCTCTCTCTCTCTCTGTTGCAATATAAAAATCGTACTTCTCCGTTGACGACTGCAAACGTCACAAGAGTCGAATGTAAACAAATGACGAAACACACACACGTGGATTCGCGGATGTAAACAAAACTCTATGTGCACATGTAAACAAAGCTATATTTACATGGAGAGCAGAACTTCGGATGTAAACTGGCTGAATTTAAATATGGAGTGTAAACATTTAATGGTTTACATGTAAGTATGAGCAAAGATAGTTGATAATTACCATAAGTGATTAATATGATAAAGATATGTGCAATGTAGCAAATAAAAAAATAATGATAATAGATTTATAGAGATGAATGTGATTGAAGAAACACAGAAAAAATACGAAAAAATATTTTAAAAAAGCAAAAATATAACCAGACAAACAAGAACAAATACAAAAAAAGACAGAAATAGATAAATACACAGAATAATGAGTTAGGAGGAATTGAAAAGAATATTATTAACAATAACAAAATAATACTTCTACTGCAACTACTAATGAGGATGAGGATGACAGTGGTAATGATAATAATATTGTTATCGTTATCATTATTGATGACTGTATAAAACCATCGTAACTCTTAAATCATTATTATCATAATAATTTCTAATATCCATCATCACATCTTACTATTATTATCATTATACTATCATCATCAACATCACTATCATCACTACTGCAAATAAACAGCGAAATTAAAGAACACAATGCAACTCTAATTTAAAGAAAAGAGAAGGCCGGTATTTTGTAAACAAATGAATAATTAAAACAAACAAATAAACAAATTACCTTGGGGTTGACATGGTAAATTCCCCGATGGAACCACATGATGAGTTTGTCTGCGCTGGGTATGTTGCACATGTAGGTTTTTGTTTGTTTGTTTGTTGTTGTTATTGTTTGGTCTTTGTGGACTTTTTTTTTTTTTTTTGAAAATCGGAGTTCACTTTATTTCGTCGATTTTTATTATTGTTGTTGTTTTTGTTATTTTATTCTTTTGTTTTTGATCTTCTCTGTGATTTATTTGTTTTTTGTTTTGTTATGTTTTGTTATTTTTTGGTCTCCGATGGATATTTTTATTCCTAATTATCTTTCTTCTTGTATTTATTCATCTTTTAAACTTTTATTTAGTTATTTCACTTCACTTTCCTTTTGTTTCCTCTCTTTACATTTTGCGTTGATTGTCTTTCGCAATTCACATCGTTCACTTTTCACTTAGCTCCGGTCGGGCATTACGCTGTTATTGCGAAACGTCACATCCTTTCGCCATAATCCCGACCGTTCTATTTTGGTATTTCATGACTAGATATTTTGAGAATCAATTTGACGTTTTGGTTATTTTGCTTTTCTCGCTTTCTGCTTTTTTCTTTGTCTCGTATTTCGTCTTTCTATTTTTGGGGAAAAAATATGATATTGGAGGTTATTCATTTTGGTTGTCTGTTATCTGTTATCATTATGGTGTTGTTGTTACGCTGTGTGTGTTTGTCTATACACACATGGACGAACGCATCCCAGCACATACAGAGACATACATACATGTATATATATATATATATATATATATATATATATATATATATATATATATATATATATTTGTGTGTGTGTGTGTGTGTGTGTGTGTGTGTCTATGTGTGTGTGTGTGTGTGTATGTGTGTCTGTGTGTGTGTGTGTGCGTGCGTGTGTGCGTGTGT
>NC_091586.1:25698063-25700563 GCF_042767895.1 Penaeus vannamei | reverse complement strand
CCTCACTTTACTTATTCCATCCTCAATTTACTTATTTCATCCTCACTTTACTTATTTCATCCTCACTTTACTTATTTCATCCTCACTTTACTTATTCCATCCTCAATTTACTTATTTCATCCTCACTTTACTTATTTCATCCTCACTTTACTTATTCCATCCTCACTTTACTTATTCCATCCTCACTTTACTTATTCCATCCTCAATTTACTTATTCCATCCTCACTTTACTTATTCCATCCTCAATTTACTTATTTCATCCTCACTTTACTTATTCCATCCTCACTTTACTTATTCCATCCTCACTTTACTTATTCCATCCTCACTTTACTTATTCCATCCTCACTTTACTTATTCCATCCTCAATTTACTTATTTCATCCTCACTTTACTTATTCCATCCTCACTTTACTTATTCCATCCTCACTTTACTTATTCCATCCTCAATTTACTTATTTCATCCTCACTTTACTTATTCCATCCTCAATTTACTTATTTCATCCTCACTTTACTTATTTCATCCTCACTTTACTTATTCCATCCTCACTTTACTTATTCCATCCTCACTTTACTTATTCCATCCTCAATTTACTTATTTCATCCTCACTTTACTTATTCCATCCTCAATTTACTTATTTCATCCTCACTTTACTTATTCCATCCTCACTTTACTTATTCCATCCTCACTTTACTTATTCCATCCTCACTTTACTTATTCCATCCTCACTTTACTTATTCCATCCTCACTTTACTTATTCCATCCTCACTTTACTTATTCCATCCTCACTTTACTTATTCCATCCTCACTTTACTTATTTCATCCTCACTTTACTTATTCCATCCTCACTTTACTTATTCCATCCTCAATTTACTCATTTCATCCTCACTTTACTTATTCCATCCTCAATTTACTTATTTCATCCTCACTTTACTTATTCCATCCTCACTTTACTTATTCCATCCTCAATTTACTTATTTCATCCTCACTTTACTTATTCCATCCTCACTTTACTTATTCCATCCTCACTTTACTTATTCCATCCTCACTTTACTTATTCCATCCTCACTTTACTTATTCCATCCTCAATTTACTTATTTCATCCTCACTTTACTTATTCCATCCTCAATTTACTTATTTCATCCTCACTTTACTTATTCCATCCTCACTTTACTTATTCCATCCTCACTTTACTTATTCCATCCTCACTTTACTTATTCCATCCTCACTTTACTTATTCCATCCTCAATTTACTTATTTCATCCTCACTTTACTTATTCCATCCTCAATTTACTTATTTCATCCTCACTTTACTTATTTCATCCTCACTTTACTTATTCCATCCTCACTTTACTTATTCCATCCTCACTTTACTTATTCCATCCTCACTTTACTTATTCCATCCTCACTTTACTTATTCCATCCTCACTTTACTTATTCCATCCTCACTTTACTTATTTCATCCTCACTTTACTTATTTCATCCTCACTTTACTTATTCCATCCTCACTTTACTTATTCCATCCTCAATTTACTTATTCCTTCCTCAATTTACTTATTTCATCCTCACTTTACTTATTTCATCCTCAATTTACTTATTTCATCCTCACTTTACTTATTTCATCCTCACTTTACTTATTCCATCCTCACTTTACTTATTTCATCCTCACTTTACTTATTTCATCCTCACTTTACTTATTCCATCCTCACTTTACTTATTTCATCCTCACTTTACTTATTTCATCCTCACTTTACTTATTCCATCCTCACTTTACTTATTTCATCCTCACTTTACTTATTTCATCCTCACTTTACTTATTTCATCCTCACTTTACTTATTCCATCCTCACTTTACTTATTTCATCCTCACTTTACTTATTTCATCCTCACTTTACTTATTTCATCCTCACTTTACTTATTTCATCCTCACTTTACTTATTCCATCCTCACTTTACTTATTCCATCCTCACTTTACTTATTTCATCCTCACTTTACTTATTCCATCCTCACTTTACTTATTCCATCCTCACTTTACTTATTTCATCCTCAATTTACTTATTTCATCCTCACTTTACTTATTTCATCCTCAATTTACTTATTTCATCCTCAATTTACTTATTTCATCCTCAATTTACTTATTTCATCCTCACTTTACTTATTTCATCCTCACTTTACTTATTTCATCCTCACTTTACTTATTCCATCCTCACTTTACTTATTCCATCCTCACTTTACTTATTCCATCCTCACTTTACTTATTCCTTCCTCAATTTACTTATTTCATCCTCACTTTACTTATTCCTTCCTCAATTTACTTATTCCTTCCTCAATTTACTTATTTCATCCTCACTTTACTTATTTCATCCTCACTTTACTTATTCCTTCCTCAATTTACTTATTTCATCCTCACTTTACTTATTTCATCCTCACTTTACTTATTCCTTCCTCAATTTACTTATTTCATCCTCACTTTACTTATTCCTTCCTCAATTTACTTATTCCAT
>NC_091586.1:25650563-25655563 GCF_042767895.1 Penaeus vannamei | reverse complement strand
GTAAATGTACACCACAGTGTGTATCTAACAATGTGTTTTTCACAATGGTGTATCTCGAAAAGTTTGCCACAAATGTTGTTCTTCACAAAATTTGCCACAGAGGGTGTATTTCAGAAAGTGTCATAGAGTTATACTATAAGTGTGTATCACGAAGAATGTATTCTAAAAAAAAGTGCATCTAAAAGATAGTATTTTGGAAAGATTATCTGGAAGGAAAGTAGACCTTAGAACTAATACACACACACACAAACACACACACACACACACACACACGCACACACACACACACACACACACACACACACACACACACACACACACATATATATATATATATATATATATATATATATATATGTGTGTGTGTGTGTGTGTGTGTGTGTGTGTGTGTGTGTGTGTGTGTGTGTGTGTGTGTGTGTGTACCTCAAAAATATAGCTCAACGACTGCACATCAAAGACGACCTCAACAAAGATCTCATCGCCGAGAGAGCACCTCAATTGTTCCTCAAAATCATATCTCAGAAGGTACTCTAACAGTAGTTCAAAAAGGTGAACATTAAGAAAATCCCATCTGAAAGGAGTGCATCTGAAAAGAAGCATCATAAGATTATCCCGGATAGAGATAGAAAATAAAAAAGGAATTAAAAGCTCGTCTCCTTTTTGAGGGATGCCAAAAATATCAAAAATTATTAAGAAAATGTTTAATAAACCATCTTGCTAAAACTTTCCTACCTGTACAATCTATATATTAAGAGTATACGTACCAATATCGAGTTTATATAGCACTACCAATTATGAGACAGAGAGAGAAAGCGAGAGAGAGAGAGAGAGCGAGAGAGAGAGATAAAGCGAGAGAGAGAGAGAGAGAGAGAGAGAGAGAGAGAGAGAGAGAGAGAGAGAGAGAGAGAGAGAGAGAGAGAGAGAGAGAGAGAGAGAGAGAGAGAGAGAGAGAGAAGAAAATTGGAGAGAGAGAAAGAGAGAGAGAGCGAGAGAGAGAATAATGATAATGTTAGCCTACCAATAATAAATACAGCGTTCTGTGCGTGTGTGTTTGTGCACAAAAGACGCTATTTTCAGCCAGACATTGTCCTTAGAAAGGATTGGACACTGAACAACAAACAAGGATAAGTGTTCATGTTTTTGTTGTTGTTGTTGTTGTTTTCGTCATAGTGGGTAGTTTGATTCACTGATATTCTCTTTCTTATTTAATAATTATGTCTTGTGCTTAAAGTGATTCAATAATTTTGACGAAAACCCAACGAATGGTATCAAAATCGCAGCCAACTGACTCATAGAAGACGGAATGATGGATAGGGGTGACTCTCCTAATCCCGTCTCGTTCTTGTTGTCATCATATTTTCCTTCTCTTTTCTGTTCATTGGTTTATAGTTAATAGAAAGGAGGGTGTAGGGTAATGATTCAGTAAAAGGGAATATTTCTCTTGAATTTATTATTCCCCATCGGGAGGAACGAAATATAATATGCCACCTGTTTCCTCATATCAGAAAATAAAGCTAATTGGATTAAACTGGGTCAAGTAAGTCAAGTTTTTATGTTTATGCTTTTATATCTTCGGAATCCAGATTCAGCAGAGAGATAAAGCCAATCCATCCCGCATTAAAATCTTAATAAGTTAAGCACGGTGGCGGTTTCTCACGGGGTTTCCTTCAACCCAAATGCGGGAGGTTATTTCAGAGCAAATCTTACTAACATTCTGTTATGTTGAGGGATCTTACCAAGATTTAATCGATGATAATATATATATATGTATATATATATATATATATATATATATATATATATATATATATATATACATATACATATATGTATATATAGGTATATAAATGTGTATATATATATATATATATATATATATATATATATATATATATATATATACATATATATATTGTATATATACATATACATATATATACATATTGTATGTATACATATTCATATATATATATATATATATATATATATATATATATATATATATATATATATACATATATATATATATATATATACATATACATATATACATATATGTACATATATTTTGTATATATACATATACATATATATACATATTGTATGTATACATATTCCTATATACATATATATATATATATATATATATATATATATATATATATATATATATATATATATAGTAACCCCCCCCCCCCCCGACACACACCCCGACAGAGTACGGGCCTATGTGGAGTCGGCCCATTTTCCTCTTCAACATCCAGAGTGAGGGTGATTGCTTCTCCCTCCCCCTCCATCCCTCTCCCTCCCCCTCATTCTCCCTTTCGTCTGAATGCCTCTCGCCTCTTCCCCATTACATTTCCGTGGGGTCTCCTCCCTCTCTCCCCCACCCCCTTTGCCACCATTTTTTTCCCCTCCCTTCCTTTCCCTTCTTTCTTTTCTTTTTCTCTCCTCCTCATTTTTTTTTCTCTCTCCCACTTCTTTCTATTTTTTTTTCATTTTCTTCTTCCTCCTCCATCGCTTCTCCCTCCACTTTCTTTCTCCCTATCTAACCCTAACCACTTCCCTCTCTATCTATCTATCTATTCATCTATCTATTTATCTATCTATCTTCTCTCCCTCTTTCTTCCCCAACCTCCCTTTCCTCCTCCCCTCCTTTCCTCCCTGACGCCCTCCTTCCCCAATACCCCCACTCCCTCCCTCAAACGCCCTCCCTCTCCCTCCCCGTCGCCCCCCTTCAAATACCTCCCCCTACAACACCCCTAACCCCTTCTCTTCCTCCCTCCTTCCGTCCGTCCCTCTCTCTCTCCTCCCTTCCCTCCCTCCCTCCCCTCTCTCCTCCCTTCCCTCCCTCCCTCCCCTCTCTCTCCCTCCCTCCTTCCCTCCCTCCCTCCCTCTCCCACCCTCTCCCCCAAGTTTCCTCTTCACCGTACCCTCCTCCCTCCCTCCCCCCGCCCACACCCCAACCCCGCCCCTTTCGTCTGCGAGCCATCACCTGCAAGAATTGTCGAAATTTGGGCGTATTATTTGCAGCGTCTGTTTAGCGTCTTCGGTTGCTGTCTCATCGTCTGTTTGTTTGTCTGTCAATATACTTCTCTATCTCTCTCTCTCTCTCTCTTGCTTTCTTTCTTTCTTTCTTTATCTCTCTCTCTCTCGCTCTTTCTTTCTCTCTCTCTTTCTTTCTCTCTCTCTCTCTCTCTCTCTCTCTCTCTCTCTCTCTCTCTCTCTCTCTCTCTCTCTCTCTCTTGCTTTCTTTCTTTCTTTCTCTCTCTCTTTCTCTCTTCTCTCTCTCTCTCTCTCTCTCTCTCTCTCTCTCTCTCTCTCTCTCTCTCTCTCTCTCTCTCTCTCTCTCTCTCTCTCTCTCTCTCTCGCATCCCTCTATTCTCTCTCTCGCACCCTTCTCTTCTCTCTCTCTCTCTCTCTCTCTCTCTCTCTCTCTCTCTCTCTCTCTCTCTCTCTCTCTCTCTCTCTCTCTCTCTCTCCCTCTCTCTCTCTCTCTCTCCCTCTCTCTCTCTCTCTCTCTCTCTCTCTCTCTCTCTCTCTCTCTCTCTCTCTCTCTCTCTCTCTCTCTCTCTCTCTCTCTCTCTCTCTCTCTCTCTCTCTCTCTCTCTCTCTTCCAAAACGATCATTTTCCCTAAAACTCTCTCATGACAATATCACGTGTTCTCTTTTGCTCTCTCATTAGCCTACTAATTAACTCATGTATATTCATGAATTTGTGAGCAAGTAATTGTTATAATGTTGATGCTAATACTGATATGATGATGGTATTGATATTGATGGTATTGGTAATAGTGATGATGATGATGATGGTGATAATAATAGTGATAATGATGATAATGATAATGAAAATTATGATAATCATATTAATAAGGATGGCAATGGCACTGGTAATAGTGATGATGATGATGGTGGTGATGATAATAATAGTGATAATGATGATAATGATAATGAAAATTATGATAATTATATTGTTAAGGATGGTAATGGTCTTGGTAATAGTGATGATGATGATGGTGATGATAATAATAGTGATAATGATGATAATGATAATGAAAATTATGATAATTATATTGTTAAGGATGGTAATGGTATTGGTAATAGTGATGATGATGATGATGGTGATGATAATAATAGTGATAATGATGATAATGATAATGAAAATTATGATAATTAGATTGATAAGGATGGCAATGGTATTGGTAATAGTGATGATGATGGTGATGATGATGATAGTGATAATGATGATAATGATAATTATGATAATTATATTGATAAGGATGATGGCAATGATGATAGTAATAGTAGTTATTGTGATGATGATGAAGGATGATGATACCAATATGATTATGATATGATACCAATGATGATATGAATGATGGTGATGATAATACTAATATTATGATAATAGATATATAAATAACGATAATATGGATGTAATAATGGTAACAGTGAAAGCAGTAATTATATGTAAAGTATGATAATGATGATAATTATAATAAAAACACTAACGTCAATAACAATATACAACGATGTGTTTGTGTGTATATATATGTGTATGTATATATACATACACACACACACACACACACACACACACACACACACACTCACACACACACACACACACACACACACACACATACACACACACACACACACACACACACACACACACACACACACACACACACACACACACATATATATATATATATATATATATATATATATATATATATATATATATATATATATATATATATATAATTTGCACACACGCACACATCCGCCAATGTGTGTGAACTCTGCACACGGCGATCCTTTGATTCATAATCCCTGACATTCGAGAACCCAAAACACAACACCCATAACACGAACCAAAAAAAAAAAAAAAAAAAAACATCCCAATTTCACTCGCCACTCATCCCATCAACAAATCCCCACAGATGGATCAGGAGGACGAAGCCGGCGCCATCCCCCACGCTGTTGATATCATA
>NC_091586.1:25630563-25633063 GCF_042767895.1 Penaeus vannamei | reverse complement strand
CTCTCTCTCTCTCTCTCTCTCTCTTTATATATATATATATATATATATATATATATATATATATATATATATATATATATATATATATGTGTGTGTGTGTGTGTGTGAGTGTGTGTGTGTGTGTGTGTGTGTGTGTGTGTGTGTGTGTGTGTGTGTGTGTGTGTGTGTGTGTGTGTGTGTGTATGTGTGTGTGTGTGTGTGTGTGTGTGTGTGTGTGTGTGTGTGTGTGTGTGTATACATACACGTGAAGATATATCTACTATGTACATAAGCGTATTTAACTCTCTCTTCCATATTCTCTCGAGACGCATTCTCATCCTCCTTCTTCTGCCTGACATGTCTCCCCTTTTCGTATTTTCTCAATTTCTTCTTCCTCCCTTTTCGTATTTTCTCAATTTCTTCTTCCATTTACGTATTTTCTCAATTTCTTCTTCCTCCATTTACGTATTTTCTCAATTTCTTCTTCCTCCCTTTTCGTATTTTCTCAATTTCTTCTTCCTCCATTTACGTATTTTCTCAATTTCTTCTTCCTCCTCCGTTTTTCTTAACATATCTCTCCATCGCCCCCCCCCCTCCTCCCTCCCTCCACCCTCCCTCCATCTTCTTTCTCCCTTATCCAACCCTACTCCCCTTCCCTCTCTACTAAATCTCTCTCTCCCCCTTTCGTATTTTCTCCTCTCTGTCTCCCATTCACTGTCTCTCTCTCTCGAAGTAATCTGTTCTTGAATAATGGTGTGGTGGGGGAGGGGGGGAGGGGGGGAGGGGGAGAGGGAAGTAGATGAGGGGAGAGAAGAGGGAGAGGGGGAGGTTGGTGGAGGGAGGGAGAGGGGAGATGGAGGAAAAGGGAGTGGAGGAGGGAGAGGAGGAGGTTGGGGGAGGAGAGAGAGGTGGAGGAGGAGGAGGGAGAGGGGGAGGTTGGAGAAAAAGGGAAAGGGGGAGGAAGGAGGGAGAGAGGGGTTGGAGGAGGAGGGAGAGGGGGAGGGGGGGAGGGGGAGAATGGAGGAGGAGGGAGAGAAAGATAGGCATCCCTAACTCCTTGTCTCATCTTTCTCTCTCCACACTTTATCCTTTGATTCCTCATGATTTCTTTCCTCGTTTTTCTTCTTTCCTTCCTCCCTTCCTCCTGTCCTTCCCCTCCTTCTTCCCTCTCACCTTCCCACCCTCCCTCTCATCATCCCTCTATCACATTCTCTTAACCTTTCCCTCCCTCTCCACGCTCACCTTCCCTCTCACCCTCCTCCTCTTTCACCTATTTTCTTACCCTTCTCCCCCACCCCCCACCCCACCCCCCTACTCATTCCTTCCATCGCCTTATTTCTCCCTCCTTATCCCTCCCCCCCTCCCCCCGCCCGTACAGCGCACCTGGTGGTCAGAGAACAAATTAATCAAACCGTATATATTAGGAGAGGATCAGGAGGGGGGAAGGATTGAGGGAAGAAATTACTATTAAGGAGGGAGAGAGGGAGAAAGAAGGAGGGAGGGAGAGAGGGAGAAAGAGGGAGGGAGAAAGAAGGAGGGAGGGAGAAAGAAGTAGGGAGGGAGAGAGGGAGAAAGAGGGAGGGTGGGAGAAGGACGTAGGGAGGGAGAAAGAGGGAGGAAGGGAGGGTGGGAGGAAGGGAGGGAGGGAGAAAGAGGGAGGAAGGGAGGGTGGGAGAAGGACGTATGGAGGGAAGGAGGGAGATATAGGAAGGGAGGGAGAAGGAGAAAGGGAAAGATAGGGAGGGAGAGAGCATGGGGGAAGGGAGGAAGGGAGGGCAGAGCGAGAGAGAGAGAATGAGGGAGGGAGGGAGAGAGACAGAGAGAGAGAGAGAGAGAGACAGACAGAGAGACAGAGAGAGAGAGGAAGAGAGAGCGAGAGAGAAAGAATGAGGGAGGAGAGAGAGATAGAGACAGAGAAAGAGAGAGAGAAAGAGAGAGAGAGAGAGCGAAAGAGAGAGAGAGAGAGAGAGAGAGAGAGAGAGAGAGAGAGAGAGAGAGAGAGAGAGAGAGAGAGAGAGAGAGAGAGAGAGAGAGAGAGAGAGAGAGAGAGAGAGAGAAGGAGAGAGAGAGAGAGAGAGAGAGAGAGAGAATGAGGAAGAAAGAACCAGACAGAAAGAAAGAGAGAAAGAAAAAAATAGCCAGACAAAGACAGACAAACAGAGACAGAGAGAGTATTATGGAGTATAAAGAACCCTACAGACCCAACATGCACGCACATATACACACATTCAGGAACAGGAATAAAGAGGAAGGACGTAGAAGAAGGGGAGGAGAACAAGAAGAAACAAGAGAAGAGGGGAAGGAATAACGGGGAAAATGTATCTATGCCTGTCCAGAAAACAGATGGTGAAATCAGGCTATATTTGGGAGGGGACGAAGATATAAAGAAGGGGGAGACATGGAGAGAGTGAGAGAAAGAGAGAGAGAAGGGGGAGAGAGAATGAAAGAAAGAGGGAGAAAGAGAAAGAGAGAGTGAGAGAAAGAGAGAGAGAAGGGGGAGACTGAAAGAAAGAAAGAGGGG
>NC_091586.1:25620563-25625563 GCF_042767895.1 Penaeus vannamei | reverse complement strand
GACGAAGAGAAAATCAAAATGCAGATGAAGGGGATAAGCAAAATGAAATTAGAATAGATAGCATAGAACGAAAATATTAGTGAAAACTGAACGATAAACTAAATCGAATGAAATAATGAAAATTAACGAAGAAAAGAGGAACTAGAAAACATTACAAAAAATAATTGATAAAATAGTGTAACAGAAAATTCACGTTAATATACAGTTAAGATTAATAGAAGTGAGTTAACTTTAATGAAATAGTTATATTATTAGTAAAGAAAATAGAATACATAGGATGTTAAATAGATATGAAGATAGATAGATGTGTACACAAACACACGCGCACACACATACACATGCGTGTGTATGTGTGAGAGTGTGTGTGAGTGTGAGTGTGAGTGTGAGTGGACGTGTGTGTGTGTGTGTGTGTGTGTGTGAGTGTGTGTGTGTGTGTGTGTGCGTTTGTGTGTGTGTGTGTGGGAGTATGTGTGCGTGCGCGCGTGTGTGTGTGTGTGTGTGTGTGTGTGTGTGTGTGTGATTGCACGTATGTGTGTGTGTGTGGAAGTGTACATGTATGTTTGAAAATTGAACGTTAACATCGAGGTAACATTAAAAGCACTGACAGTTAGCGAAAATAAAATGTACGTGAAAAATGGAGACGAAGACGAAGAAAAGCGATAAATGTGATGTTATGCAACGAAGGAATTATGAGATTTGTCCGTGGATCAGACTTAGGAAACATCCAAGCACTCTCTCTCTCTCTCTCTCTCTCTCTCTCTCTCTCTCTCTCTCTCTCTCTGTCTCTCTCTCTCTCTCTCTCTCTCTCTCTCTTCTCTCTCTCTCTCTCTCTCTTCTCTCTCTCTCTCTCTCTCTCTCTCTCTCTCTCTCTCTCTCTCTCTCTCTCTCTCTCTCTCTCTCTCTCTCTCTCTCTCTATCTTTCTTTCTATTTCTCTGTCTCTCTCTCTCTTTCTTCTCTCTTCTCTTCGCTTATCTTCTCTTCTCGTCTCTCTCTCTCTCTCTCTCTCTCTCTCTCTCTCTCTCTCTCTCTCTCTCTCTATCTATCTATCTATCTATCTATCTATCTGTCTATCTATCTATCTATCTATCTATCTATCTCTCATTCTCTCATTCGCTCTCACTTCTCTTCTTTCTCTCTCTCTTACTCCCTCCCTCTATATATACATCTGGCTATCTAGCTATCTATCTCTTTTCTCTTTCACTCACTCCCTCAATTTATCTATTTATCTATCTATCTATCTCTTATCTCTCCCTTCCTCTGTCTCCCTCTCTCATTTCACTCTCTCTCTCTCTCTCTCTTTCTTTCTCTCTCTCTCTCTCTCTCTCTCTCTCTCTCTCTCTCTCTCTCTCTCTCTCTCTCTCTCTCTCTCTCTCTCTCTCTCTCTCTCTCTCTCTCTCTCTCTCTCTCTCTCTCTCTCCCTCTCTTCCTCGTCATTTTCTCTTTCTCTATTTTTACGACGAAGCCCCAGAGGAAAATATTCAAATCCGAAATCTCGAAGGAGGTTTCCAGAATCTTCTTGTCTTCCTTCTGATTCCCGAAGGAGGGGCGGGGGGGGGGGGGGGAGGAAGGACGAAAGGAAGGAGGGAAGGAAGTAGGAATTGGGGAGCGGAGGATGGGAGGCGGATAGGCGGGAAGGAGGAGAAGGTGGAATGGGAGAGAGAGAAAGGGAGGGAGGGAGGGAGGGAGAAAGAGAGAGAGAGGGGGAGGGGAGATAAGGAGGAGAAGGAGGAATAGGAGAGAGAGAAAATGGATGGAAGGAGGGAGAAAGGGAGAGAGAGAAAGAAAGAGAGAGAAAGAGAGAGAGAGAGAGAGAGAGAGAGAGAGAAAGGAGACAGCGAGAGTGATGGAGAGGGGGGGGGGTTAGTGATAGGTAGGAACAGAAAGGAAGAGGAGGAGGAGAGGAAGAAGAAGGAGAGGGAATGGGAGAGATGGAGGAAAGACCGCATTGGGGAGAAGGAGAAAGGGAAGAGAGGAGAAGGAAGGGAAACATTAAAGTAAGAGAGATGATGAAAGAAAGGAAAGAGAAGAGAGGAGGTAAAAGTAAATGGGCAAGAGAGATAGAAAGAAGACTAGAAAAACCAAAAGAAAAAACAAAGAAAAAAAAAAAAAGAATGGAAAACAAAAGAAAAAGAAAAAGATAGAAAAGAAAAGAAAAAGAACAAGATAGAAAAGAAAAAAAAGAAAGAAAAAAGAGAGAAAAAGAAAGAAAAAAATAGAAAAAATAAGAAAGAAAAAAAAATTAAAAAAGAAAACAAAAAGAAAAAAAAACTCTATTCCTCCTCTCTTTTCCCGTCTCACAAGCCACACAAATAGGCCTACATTGACCTATGCTAAGAATATGCAAATCATCTTCAATATCTTATCACAACCATTAAGATAACATTGGGAACTTATGAGCCCCAGGTTCTATAAACACGGATACACACGTTATACATATAGGCTTATACATACATACATACATAAGCCTATATGTATAACACTCGTTATACATATAGGCTTATACATACATACATACATACATACATACATACATAAGCCTATATGTATAGCACTCTCGTTATACATAGACTTATACATACATACATACATACATACATACATACATACATACATACATGCATACATACATACATACATACATACATAAGCCTATATGTATAACACTCGTTATACATATAGGCTTATACATACATACATACATACATACGTACGTACGTACGTGCATGATCCTATTTGTATAACACATGCAATACTTATTATATAGGCTTATACATGTGTGTAAAAATATTGCGCGCATAGGTAGGTTCACATACATACTCAATATGCGTAAATATATACGTACATTCATACATACACGTATACATACATGTATATATGCATACATACATATATATATGCATACATACGTACATACATTTATACATACATGCATATATACATATATACATATATAAATTCATGCCTGCATACACACATAGAGGCATACATATACACATACATACATACAAGGACATATACTTACACATATACATACAACAATACATACATGCATGCATACACACAAACACACATTCATACACATATACATACATACATACATACATATATACATACAAAAACATATACATACACGCATTCATACATATATGCATATGCTTATTCATGCATACATACATACACACACATATGTATACATAAATACATACATACATATATGCATACTTACATCCACACATAAACACACACATAGATATATAGATTTTTAACATGCAATCAAAAATTCTAACGATTTTTTTTTTTTTTTTTTTTTTTTTTTTGTCATTTCTGTCGCCCACATATTCGAACGAAACTTGAAACAGATTTATATCAATGCATCACTCAATGCTTATTAATCAAGGATGGATTAATTTTAATCCGATACTGATATTGGGAGAGATAATCGTATGAACAGATTTCGAAACCGATTCCAATATTTTTAATGTTATGATTTTTTTTTTTTTTTTGTCATATATAATTTTGTGATGATTTTGCGTGAAAAAAGATCTAGTTATTGGTATTCGTGGGAGAGAAATATTGTTATTATGTGCGTCATTTTGAATGAATATATGATAGATATGTGGTTTACTTTATTTCAAATTATTTTTATAGTGTTTGGATGTTTATGGAGAAATATTTATATTTCTTTTTTTAATGAAAATATGATATATATATGATTTAATCAAATGATTTGTTAAAATGTTTGGATGTTTATGGAAAAAATATTTATATTACGTACCTCTTTTCTAAATGAATATATGATAAATATATGATTAAATCAAATCATTGTTATTATTATTATCATTATTATTAGTTTAATTTTTGGATGTGTATAGACAAATATTGATGCTATGTACTTTTTTTTAATGAATATACATACATATATATATATATATATATATATATATATATATATATATATATATATATATATATATATATATTTTTTTTTTTTCTTTTTCTTTCTTTTCTTTTTTTCTTTCTTTTTTTCTTTTTTTCAATCAGATGATTCTTTAATGTTTGGATGTTTATGGAGAAATATTGATATTATGTATCTCCTTTTTAAATGGATATACATGTATGTATGTATATATATATATATATATATATATATATATATATATATATATATGTATGTATGTATGTATGTATATATTAATCAGATGATTTTTGTTTATGTTTTGATGTTTGTGGAGAAAAATCGTCGCGAGTATGAGGGTCTCCACGCAAAAATTCCCACGAGATTTTTACGTGTGAGATCTTGCCTCTCGGAGTGTCTGAAGGGGGGGTAATATCCTAGAAGTGGGGGTAGGGGGAGGGGGGGGGAAGGGGGAAGGGGGGGGGAGACGTTTGCAACTGCACTTCTTGGCGAAATTCGGTCATTTGTGGATATTCTTATTTATGCAGCTACAGACAATGCACAAACATTGTGTGTGTGTGTGTGTGTGTGTGTGTGTGTGTGTGTGTGTGTGTGTGTGTACATATATATATGTTCCATCTCTCTTCTTCACTCATTTATATATTCATTCTCTTTCGTCCTATCATTTTCTATTTTAGTCTTTCCTATCTATCTCTTCTCTCTTTTGCATACCCATTTTTCTCTATCCATCAGTCCTATATCTTTTTCCTTTCTTTTTTATCCATCATTCACCTTTTTATCTTTCCTATCTATCTATTCTTTTGTGTATTTATCTTTTTAATCCATCATTCATATTTCGTTTTATCTCTCGTATCTCTTTTCTTTTCTATACATTCTTTTCATATATATTTTATCATTTTATATATTTTTTGTTATTTATTATATATATCATTATATTTTCATCGCGATAACTTTATATGTTCATATATCTTTTGTATATTTTTCAGCATATTTTTACCTTTCATATCTCTCTTCTCTTTTATATATCTATTTCTTTCCATCATGAATTTTTTAGCCTCTCCTATTTCCCTTCCTCTCTCATTT
>NC_091586.1:25595563-25605563 GCF_042767895.1 Penaeus vannamei | reverse complement strand
TGGAAAGTGAAATGTGGAAAGAGGAATATAGAATGAGGACAGCGGTATGTAGAATGTGGAAAGAGGAAAGTGGAATGTAGAATGTGGAAAGAGGAAAGTGGAATATAACGGGTTCACCAGTAATGTCTACGATTTTCTGCCAGTGATTCGTGTGTGTTGTTAAGGGTCAATTTTCCTTTCATTTTAAGGGGGTGTTGATGATAGTAATTTTGACACACGTGATAATCATGGCGATAAAGATAGTAGAAGTGTCGATGATAAAATGATGATAATAGTAGTGATAATAACCATGATGATAATGATAATAACAATAAGACGAATACTTATGCTAATGATGATAAGATACTAATACTAATTATGACAATGATGATGGTTATTATTATCATAACAATGATAATGACAGCAATAAAGATAATGATAATGATTATATTGGTACCATTAATGATGATCATAATAATGATAAAAATAACAATAGCAATTATAATGATAGTGTCAATAATGATCATAATGACAATAAGAGTATTACTAATGATAGTTACAATGATAATAATGATGGTAATATCAATAATAATCAATGACAGCATTAATGATAATGATTATCCTAATGAAAATGATAACAATAATGATAATAGTAATGAAAACAATAATGATAATGATAATAAAGATTATAATAATGGCAACAGTAATAATAACAATGATGATAATGATAATTAAAAAATTAATAATAGTGAAGGTGATAATGATAGCAATAACAGTAATAACGAGAGTCATAATAATGATAATGATAGTGATGATAATCATAATAATGAAAATAATGATAATGATAATTAAAATAACAATAACAATGATTATAGCAACAACGAACCTTTTTTTTAATCTAAATCTCTGAAAATAATGATAATGATAATTAAAATAACAATAACAATGATTATAGCAACAATGAACGTTTTTTTTTTTATCTAAATCTCTGAAAATAATGATAATGATAATTAAAATAACAATAACAATGATTATAGCAACAACGAACGTTTTTTTTTATCTAAATCTCTGAAAATAATGATAATGATAATTAAAATAACAATAACAATGATTATAGCAACAACGAACGTTTTTTTTTTTTCATCTAAATCTCGCGTGATCATTATCTGAAAATGATTTTATTAAAGGCAAATGCATCCTCCTGTTTACACTCTGCCTAAAACCTTTTGATGCCTCTCCCGATCCCTTTATGAGTAATTACTTTAATGACCCCACTAATGAACCTTACGTCAATTTTTTTTTTCCATGCTCACGGAATCGGACAATTTACACCGTAATTATCGCTCAGTTTACCGTTTTCTTTGTGATTTTTCGAGGGGTGGCTTGTGTGTATTTTTAGAAGGGTGATCTCTCTCTTTCTCTCTCATTCTCTCTTTCTCTTTCTCTCTCTCTCTCTCTCTCTCTCTCTCTCTCTCTCTCTCTCTCTCTCTCTCTCTCTCTCTCTCTCTCTCTCTCTCTCTCTCTCTCTCTCTCTCTTTCTCTCTCTTCCTCTCTCTCTCTTTGTCTCTTTCTCTCTCTCTCTCTCTAATTGTCTCTTTCTCTCTCTCTCTCTCTCTAATTCTCTCTTTTTCTTTCATTCTCTCTTTCTCTCTCTCTCTCTCTCTAATTCTCTCTCTAATTCTCTTTCTCTTTCTCTCTCTCTCTCTCTAATTCTTTTTTCCTCTTTCTCTCTCTAATTCTCTCTTTCTCCTTCTCTTTCACTATCTCACTCTCTCTTTCTCTTTCTCTCTCTAATTTTCTCTCTCTCTCTCTCTCTCTCTCTCTCTCTCTCTCTCTCTCTCTCTCTCTCTCTCTCTCTCTCTCTCTCTCTCTCTCTCTCTCTCTCTCTCTCTCCCTCTCCCTCTCTCCCTCTCTCTCTCTCTCTCTCTCTCTCTCTCTCTCTTTCTCTCTTTCTCTCTTTCTCTCTTTCTCTCTCTAAGTTCATGTGTAAAATAACGATGTTCTCTTTTCCTCTTTGTTTCTCCTTCCCCTCTTCTTTTCTTCCTCTTCCTTCTTCTTTTCTTTCTTCTATCTAATATCGTTAGCTTCTTATTATGTCGTTTCTTCTTCATCATCTCTCCATTCTCCTTATTCTCCTCTTTGTTCTACACATTCTTTTCATAATCTTACCATTATTCTCATTCACATTTTCCCTTTCTTTTATCCTCACCTCTTCATCTTCTATTTCTTCTTCTCCTTCTTCCTCTTCCTCTTCTCTTTCTTCTTCTTCTCCTTCTTCCTCTTCATCTTCTCTTTATTCTTCTTCTCCTTCTTCCCCTTCATCTTCTCTTTCTTCTTCTTCTCCTTCTTCCTCTTCCTCTTCATCTCCCTATCCATCCCATTCACTTTATTTCTTTTCATCTTCTTCTTCTCCTCTGAACAGTCTCACAAAACCCTCATTACAGAGTTCATTAAAGCATAATCATTGTCTTTATAATCATGTTACATTAATCATAATGCAGTCATTATGGTCCAGTAATTTTAGTACAGTAATTACGGTGATGTGATTATGATTCTCAGACGTTTTAATTATGATGTTGTATAATGACAAACAGGTTGATGGACAAAATGAGAGATCTAGTAGTTATATCAACAAAAAAATAATAGAATATGAGAATATATATAGGATAATAGTTTTATCAACAAAGAAATGGGTAGTAGTTATATAAAAGATAATCATGATAAAATATGAGAATGTATATAGGATGATAGTTTTATCAACGAAAAAATAATAAAACATGAGGATATATATAAGATAACAGTTTTATCAGCAAAGAATTAATAAAATATGAGAATGTATATAGGATGATAGTTTTATCAACAAAAAATTAATAAAACATGAGAATATATATAGGATAATAGTTTTATCAACAAAAAAATTAATAAAATATGAGAATATATATAGGATAATAGTTTTATCAACAAAAAAATTAATAAAACATGAGAATATATATAGGATGATAGTTTTATCAGCAAAGAATTAATAAAATATGAGAATATATATAGGATGATAGTTTTATCAACAAAAAATTAATAAAACATGAGAATATATATAGGATAATAGTTTTATCAACAATGAATTAATAAAATATGAGAATATATATAGGATAATAGTTTTATCAACAAAAAAATTAATAAAATATGAGAATATATATAGGATAATAGTTTTATCAACAAAAAAATTAATAAAATATGAGAATATATATAGGATAATAGTTTTATCAACAATGAATTAATAAAATATGAGAATATATATAGGATAATAGTTTTATCAACAAAAAAATTAATAAAATATGAGAATATATATAGGATAATAGTTTTATCAACAAAAAAATTAATAAAACATGAGAATATATATAGGATGATAGTTTTATCAACAATGAATTAATAAAATATGAGAATATATATAGGATAATAGTTTTATCAACAAAGAATTAATAAAATATGAGAATATATATAGGATAATAGTTTTATCAACAAAGAATTAATAAAATATGAGAATATATATATATAGGATAATAGTTTTATCAACAAAGAATTAATAAAATATGAGAATATATATAGGATAATAGTTTTATCAACAAAGAATTAATAAAATATGAGAATATATATATATAGGATAATAGTTTTATCAACAAAGAATTAATAAAATATGAGAATATATATAGGATAATAGTTTTATCAACAAAGAATTAATAAAATATGAGAATATATATATATAGGATAATAGTTTTATCAACAAAGAATTAATAAAATATGAGAATATATATATATAGGATAATAGTTTTATCAACAAAGAATTAATAAAATATGAGAATATATATAGGATAATAGTTTTATCAACGAAAAATTAATATGTGAGAATATATCCAGGATAATAGTTTTATCAAAAAAAAAAAAAAAAATGAGAATATATATATAGGATGATAGTTTTATCACCAAAGAATTAATGAAATATGAGAATATATATAGGATAATAGTTTTACCAACAAAAAAATAATAAAATATGAGAATATATATATAGGATAATAGTTTTATCAACAAAGAATTAATGAAATATGAGAATATATATAGGATGATAGTTTTATCAACAAAGAATAAATGAAATATGAGAATATATATAGGATGATAGTTTTATCAACAAAAAAATAATAAAACATGAGAATATATAGGATGATAGTTTTATCAACAAAAAATAAATAAATATATAGGAGTATCTATACATATACATTTTTATATAGGTACAGTACACATATATGAAAATGTGACATAGAGATATGTATAAGTATATGGAAATATATGCATATATATGTAAACACACACACATGTGTTTGTATGTGTGTGTGTGTGTAGATGGATGCATAATAAATGTATATATAAACATATAGACAAAGAGAGAGACAGAAAGAGACAGAGACAGAGACAGACAGACAAAAAGAGAGAGGCAATCAGAGATGTAAACAATGAGGCATTCGTTTGTGTGTGTGTGTGTGTGTGCGTACGTGTGCGTGTTTATGAGTTCGTGCGTGTGTGACTGTTAGCGAAAGATAAACAGACAGATGACTTCTCTCCTTTATCTTCTTTATCATATATATATATATATATATATATATATATATATATATATATATATATATATATATATATATATATATATATATATATATATATATATATACATATATACATATATATATATATATATATATATATATATATATATATATATATATATATATATATATATATATATGTGATGTGTGTGTGTGTGTGTGTGTGTGTGTGTGTGTGTGTGTGTGTGTGTGTGTGTGTGTGTGTGTGTGTGTGTGTGTGTGTGTGTGTGTGTGTGTGTGTTTATAAACTCGTTACTTTGTTATTTGTTTTTACTGATGTTTTTATTTCCGTCATCAATCCGTGATTCCATTCCTTTGTCTCTGTTTGTGTAAATGTTATTTTTCAGGCTCTCTCGATGAAATCTCTGGTGCAAAAGCTTTTACATTTTGCTCTCCCGTGAGCTGTGTGTGCGTTAGAATGCGTGCATCTTTGAGGGGAATATGCTGCATGTGTGTGTACGTGCATGTGTGTGTGTGTGTTTATGTTTGGGTGTGTGTGTTTGCCTGTGTGTGTGTGTGTGTGTGTGTGTGTGTGTGTGTGTGTGTGTGTGTGTGTGTGTGTGTGTGTGTGTGTGTGTGTGTGTGTGTGTGTGTGTGTGTGTGTGTGTGTGTGTGTGTGTGTGTGTGTGTGTGTGTGTGTGTGTGTGTGTGTGTGTGTGTGTGTGTGTGTATCGGTGTGAGAGTGTGTATAAAGACTACATGCAAATATATATCTAAATATACTTAAGCTTTTGTATGTTTGTGTATGCACAGTACGTGTACGTGGGGAGAGAGAGAGAGAGAGAGAGAGAGAGAGAGAGAGAGAGAGAAAGAGAGAGAGAGAGAGAGAGAGAGAGAGAGAGAGAGAGAGAGAAAGAAGAAAGAGAAATAGAAAAAATAACCATGAAAAGAGAATGAAAAACATATTTAGAAAAATAGAACAAAACAGATAGACAAATACCCACTAGCCTCTCTCTCTCTCTCTCTCTCTCTCTCTCTCTCTCTCTCTCTCTCTCTCTCTCTCTCTCTCTCTCTCTCTCTCTCTCTCTCTCTCTCTCTCTCTCTCTCTCTCTCTCTCTCCTCCTTCCCTCCCTCCCTCCCTCCCTCCCTCTACCTCCCTCTCCCTCCCTCCCACCCTCCCCTCTCTCCTCCCCCCCTCTCTCTCTCTCTTATATCAACAGAAGAAATGATAACCCGAGTCCATTTAACTATTTACTCTCGTTGGCGGACCCACTGGAGGTCGAGGCTCAGGAATTATGCGCAGACGGGAAATGAGGGACTTCCATGCGGCCAAGGCGATGCGGGGAATAATTTTGATTATCAAAGGGGTGTCTGTCGCGAGCTCTTTGTCTGTCTGTTGGTTTGTTGGTTTGTCTGTCTTTGGTTGTCTGTTTGAGAACTTTTTTTGTCTCTGTTTCTTTCTGTTTTTTTTTTCTCTCTCTTTCTTTGTCGGTCTGTCTTTTTTCTGGTTTTCTCTCTCTTTTTTACTTTTTTTTCTCTCTCTGTCTCGATCTCTCTTTCTTTCTTTCTCTTTCTTTCTCTCTCTCTCTTTCATTCATTCTCTCTCTCTCTCTCTCTCTCTCTCTCTCTCTCTCTCTCTCTCTCTCTCTCTCTCTCTCTCTCTCTCTCTCTCTCTCTCTCTCTCTCTCTCTCTCTCTGTCTCTCTATCTCTCTCTCTCTCTCTCTCTCTCCTTCATTCACTCTCTGTCTCTCTATCTCTCTCTCTCTCTCTCTCTCTCTCTCTCTCTCTCTCTCTCTCTCTCTCTCTCTCTCTCTGTCTCTCTCTCTCTCTCTCTCTCTCTCTCTCTCTCTCTACTTGTTTATCTGCCTCCTTCTCCCCTCTCCGCCCCTCAACCAATCTATAACCAGGTATTGATTTGTTTCTTGTTTACGTGTGTTCAGGTGTGCCGAGGGGGTTAGAGGATCTGGGAGCGGGAGGGGCGCTATGAGAGGGAAAGGAGTGAATGAGGTGAGGGGGGAGGGGAGGGGGAGGGGGAGTCCCTCTTATCGGAAAGTGTTAACTAATAAGTGACGCAAAAGTGGGGGAGGGTGGGAGATTGGGGGGAGGGGGGAGGGGGGAGGGGGGCGGGAGGAAAAGGGTTATATAGAGTGGGGTAATTGCTTGTTCGTTTTGTACTTTCTTTATCATCTTTTTCTCTTCTTCCTCTTCCAATTAATCTTTCATCACACTCTTTTTTCATTCTTTTCATTCTTTTCCTTCTTTTTCTTCCTATTCTTTTCCTTCATCTTCTTCTTCTTCTTCTTTTCCCTCTTCTTCTTTTCCTTCTTCTTTTCCTTCTTCTTCTTTTTCCTCTTTTTCTTTTCCTTCTTCTTCTACTACTTCTTTTAAAATTCACTTATTTCACCTTCTTTCATTAATAAGTTTGACATGTCTTTTCACAAATGTAAATAATTCATGCTGATTAGTGATGCATCTTCATCATCTATGACATCTTGATATCATATATGACATGACATCAATTTAATCAACTTTGACGTCATAATACCACGATTTTTCATGCATTTCTACTATTACTATTTCTCGGTAATTACCATCCTACCATCATGTTTCGTATATCAACCATATTTTATTTATTCACTTATCTTCATTTCTTTCTCATTTCCTATCTGCTCACCTCATCTACTCTCCACCACTTCCTTTTATCACTTTCTCCATCATTTTTCACTTTACCCTTCGCTTTGTCTGCCCCCAATTCGGTCTCTCCCTTTTATCCAGTCTCTCCCTCACCTAGTCTCTCCCTTAGACTTCTCTTCATTTCTCCCTCAGTCTCTCCCTCGCCTTCACTTCTCTCCCAGTCTGACTCCTCACTTTTCCTTCACCTCTCCCTCATTTCTATCCAATATTTCTTTCATCTCTATACCTTATCCTCGTCACCTCTCTCCCAGTCTCTCCATCATCTCTCCCTCGTCTCTCCCTCACCTCTCTTTCACCTCTCCCCTGAATTTTCTTCACCTCTCTCCTGTCTCTCCCTCACCTCTCCTTACATCTCCTGACCTCTCCTTGTTCTCCATCATCTCTTCCCTTGTCCTCTCCCTCACCTCGTCACCTCTCTCCCAGTGTCTCCCCACATCTCCCTCATTCTCTCCCTCATTTCTCCCTCACCTCTCCCACAATTACCCCCTCACCTCTCCACTCTCCCCATTTCCTCTCCCCCCGACCTCTCCCTCTCCCCCGTCTCTCCCCCTCCCTCCCCCCCTCCCTCCTCCCCCTTCTCCCCCTCTCCCCCCATTCCCTCTCCCCCAGTCCTCTCCCTCTCCCTCCCCCCCCTTCCCTCCTCCCCCTCCTCCTCCCCCTGTGTCTCCTCCACCTCATCCACTCAGGGATCGAGAGAAGCCAGGCATGAACCTGTCTCTCCCACTCTGGCTTAAAAGGCAATGTGGATGGGGATGGAGGGGGGGGGAGGGGGGGATGGTAGGGAGAGGGGGCGGGGGGGGAGGGTGGAGAGGGAAGGGGTGGAAGAAGGGAGAAGGGGGGAGGGGGAAGGGGTGCAAGAAGGGAGAGGTGGAGGGAAAGGGTGGGAGGAAAGGGTTGGAGGAAGGGAGAGGGAGAGGGGAGTGAATGGAAATGTAGGGAAGGAGTGGAATAAGGAGTTAAGGGGAGAGGGAGTGGATGGAGACGTAGGGAGGGGGGAGGGAAAGGGTTGGAATAAGGCAGAGGGGAGGGAGGAGGAAGGAAGGGTGGAATAAGAAGGGAGATGGGAAGGGGTGAAATAAGGAAGGGGGAGAGGCGAGGAGGAGAGGAAGAGTGGAATAAGAAGGGAGATGGGAAGGGGTGAAATAAGGAAGGGGGAGAGGCGAGGAGGAGAGGAAGGGGTGGAGATAAGAAGGGAGATGGGAAGGGGTGAAATAAGGAAGGGGGAGAGGCGAGGGAGGAGAGGAAGGGGTGGAATAAGAAGGGAGATGGGAAGAGGGAGAGGAAGGGGTGAAATAAGGAAGGGGAGGGAGGAGGAGGAGAAGGAAGGGGTGGAATAAGAAGGGAGATGGGAAGGGGGAGAGGAAGGGGTGAAATAAGGAAGGGGAGGGAGGAGGGAGGAGAGGAAGGGGTGGAATAAGAAGGGAGATGGGAAGGGGAGAGGAAGGGGTGAAATAAGGAAGGGGGAGGGAGGAGGGAGGAGAGGAAGGGGTGGAATAAGAAGGGAGATGGGAAGGGGGAGAGGAAGGGGTGAAATAAGGAAGGGGAGGGAGGAGGGAGGAGAGGAAGGGGTGGAATAAGAAGGGAGATGGGAAGGGGAGAGGAAGGGGTGAAATAAGGAAGGGGGAGAGGGGAGGGGAAAAGGAAATGGAAAAAAACGTGAGGGGGGGAGAACAGAGAGAGAGGGGGGCGGGGGAAGGGGGGACTGGAAAACGGCACGAAAGAGGGGAGAAAGAGGGGGAAGGATAAAGAACGGAGAGAGGAATAGTGGAAGAGGAGGAATCTTTCTTGAATCGTAAAAAAATAATTTCGAAATTTTTCAACCCCGATTCTGCAAGTAATATGGCAACACCGGTATCGGCAGAGTTTCCAGTGAGTCTTTATTTCGTATAATGATAGTAAATATGTTACCAGTGAGTGTTTATTGCGAATAATAATAGCAATAATAATGATTATAGTTGAAAAGCATATGATAAAGAAAGAGAGAGTGTTTGTGTGTGTTATGTTTGTCGTCTGTCTCATATATGTGTATTTGTGCATGTGCGTGTGTATGTGTGTGTTTGTTTGTGTATGTGAGAGTTTGTGTGTGTGTGTGTGTGTGTGTGTGAGATAGATAGATATGCAATATAAAAAATATAGAATTTGAAATAAATAGAGAGATAGATAGAAGCAAAGAAATAATATTAATGATAATGACAATGAGTAAATGAAATATGAAATAGATAAAATACTTATAAATGGAGAGATAGATAGAGATAATATTAGAAATTAAAGAAAATAAGATATAAAATAGATATAGATGAATAGAAAGATAGAAATACAAGAAAATATACAATAATAAGATATCAAATAAATAAAACAAATATGAATCGAGAGATAGATAGATGTATATATATATATACATATATATATGTACATATATATATATATATATATATATATATAATATATATATATATATATATATATATATATATATATATATATATATATATATATATATATATATAGAGAGAGAGAGAGAGAGAGAGAGAGAGAGAGAGAGAGAGAGAGAGAGAGAGAGAGAGAGAGAGAGAGAGAGAAGAGAGAGAGAGACATATATATATATATATATATATATATATATATATATATATACATATATATGTGAATATAATATATATATATATATATATATATATATATATATATATATATATATATATATATATATATATATATATATATATATATATAT
>NC_091586.1:25563063-25583063 GCF_042767895.1 Penaeus vannamei | reverse complement strand
AGAATAGAGAGAGAGAGAGACAGACAGAGAGAGAGACAGACACAGAGAGAGAGAGAGAGAGAGAGGTGGGGTGGAGCAGAGAGAAAAAGGGTGGGAGGAGGGAGAGACAGAAAGGGGGGTGAAGGAACGCGTATGTGTATTTATATATTCATATATATGTATATTTGTGTGTGTACATAGACCATTCACAATGACCTCCCTTGACCTCAGTAACCTCCAAGTCTTCATGCTCCGCCTTTCTCGTTACTCTAGAATTTTCTTCGAAGATTCCCGTCCTTCGTTCGTGATGTTTTTCAACTCTGACGCCTTTGCAGGGTGACCAAAAGGCTTACTTTGCTTTGTCCGGGCGTTTTCGCGTGTGGGTGGGTGTTTAAGAGAGAGAGAGAGAGAGAGAGAGAGAGAGAGAGAGAGAGAGAGAGAGAGAGAGAGAGAGAGAGAGAGAGCAGAGAGAGAGAGAGAAGCAGGGAGAGAGAGAAGGGGGAAGGAGAGAGAGAGGAGAGGGAAAAAGGAGGAAAAGGGAAAAGAAAGGAGACGGAGGGGAGGGAAAGAGAACAGAGGAAGAGAAAGGAAAAAGAGAGAGGGGAGATGAGGGACGGGGAGGGGAAGGGAAGAGGGGAGAGGAGACGCGAAAGGAGAGAGAAGGGGAGAGGTGAGAGGAGGGGAAGAGGGAGGGGGAGAGAGATAGCTGGAGACAGAGAAACAAGAGGAATTTCGTCTTTATGGTTTGACAAGGAAACTATTTTTACCCCTAGCTTCACTGTTCATTAGATCTTTCAAAAATAAGATCTATTTTCATTTCACTTTTTCTTATATTTTTTAAATTCTTATTATCAGTTGTTATTGGCTTAATATTGTCGTTATTTTCATTGTTATCACTACCGCTATTACGATTATCATAACCATCTCTTTTGTTATTGTTATCATTATTATCATTATTGCTTTTATCACTATTAAGATTACTCTCATTATCATTGTTACACCATCATCAACAACAACAGCAATAATAATAATAATAATAATAAGAAGAAGATGATGATAATAATGATAATAATAATAATACTGATAATAACAATATCATTATCATCATCATTGTTAATAATAATTATGATAACAATGTGTTCTTTATCAGATGCAAGAACCTTTTTTGAAAAAAACAATTATTTTTTCACTCAAAGTACTTTTACTCGTTAATTATATTTACCTTTTTTCCACTCATAACATAAGTCTCTTTATGACAGAACAATAGCATAGAAATCTATTAACTCGTGAGAGGCGATATTATTATTATTATTATTATTATTATTATTATTATTATTTATTTATTTATTTATTTATTATTATTTTTTTTTTTTTTTTTTTTTTTTTTTTTAGCATAATTGTAATGGGAAATAGAAACACGTGTGCTAGTATGAGTGAAAATACGTATGTTTATATAGACATACTGTTTCTGTTTTATCTTTTACTCTCTCTTTCCCTTTTTTTTCTTTCTTTCTTTCCATCTCTCCTTTCGTACTTTTTTCTTTCTCTCTCCTTCGTTTCCTCCTTTCCTCTCTCTCTCTCTCTCTCTCTCTCTCTCTCTCTCTCTCTCTCTCTCTCTCTCTCTCTCTCTCTCTCTCTCTCTCTCTCTCTCTCTCTCTCTCTCTCTCTCTCTCTCTCTCTCTTCCGTCTCTCTCTCTTTCTCTCTTTCTCTCTCTCTCTCTTTCTCTCTGTCCTACATTTTCCCCTCTCCCTCTATCTCCTTCCTCCGTTTCTCCCTCCCCTTCTCCCATCCCCCCCTCCCACCCTCCCTCCTTCCCCTCCCCTCATTCCTGCCCCTTCTCTCATCCCTCCCCCTTCTCCTCCCGCACCCCTTCCCCCCTTTTCTCCCCTCATTTCTACCCCTCCCCTCATTCCTCCCCCTCCACACTTCCTCCACCCTCCCCTCATTCCTCCCCCTCCCTTCATTCCTTCCTCCACCTCCTCTCCCTCCCCTCATTCCTTCCTCCACCTCCTCCCCTCCCCTCATTCCTTCCCTCCACCCACCCTCCCCCTCCCTCCATCCTCCCTCCATTCCTCTCCTCCCCTTCCTTTCCCCCTCTCCTCCACCCCCTCCTCCACCCCCTCCCCTCCCCCTCCCTTTCCCTCATTCTTTCCTCCACCCTCCCCTCCCCATCCCTCCCTCTCCCTTCCTTCCTCTCCTCCTTCTCCTCCTCCCTCACCTTCCCCTTCCTCTCCCTCCACCCAGAAGACTTCACTTCATTATCCCTTCCGTGACAGAAGGGAAAATCAAGCCGGCCCTTTGTCTCTAGTGCTAAAAGAGACAGCTGATCCTCATTCTTAATCAATTCATACAGACGTAATGAGAGCTTCTTGGATCTGATTGCACAATGGGGCTTTTCTTAGTAATGAGAAGGAGGTGTGCGTCTGTCTGTTTGTCTGTCTGTCTGTCTGTTTGTCTCGATTTGTCTCTCTGTTTATTTGTTTCTGTCTATTTGTGTCTTTGTGTATTTTTCTGTTTATCTATATCTGTCTGTCTGTCTCGATTTATCTCTCTGTTTATCTATTTCTGTTTATTTGTCTGTCTTTCTGTCTTTATCTATCTGTCTGTCTGTTTATCTGTCTGTCTATTTGTTTCTTTATCTACTTGGCTGTTTATATATGTCTGTCTATTTGTCTCTATATCTATCTGTCGGTCTGTTTATATGTCTGTCTATTTGTCACTTCGTCTATCTGTCTGTCTATCTATCTTTGTTTATCTGTCTATCTTTTACTTATCTGTCTGTCTGTTAATTTGGCTATGCATCTGTTTATCTATCTGTCTGTCTATTCGTATTTTTTATCTATCTATTTACATTTATATGTTTGTATGTGTATGTATACGTGTATATTTTCATATGTATATATGTATAATGCATACATATATAGATAGACAGATAGATAGATAGATACAGATGGATAGTGCCTAGATTGTTATAGATACATATATATGAAACAAGTAGACATAGATACGATTTCTCTCTCTCTCTCTCTCTCTCTCTCTCTCTCTCTCTCTCTCTCTCTCTCTCTATATATATATATATATATATATATATATATATATATATATATATATATATATATATATATATATATATATATATATATATATATATATATATATATATATATATATATATATATATATATATATATATATATATATATATATATATATATATATATACAGATTTGGATTAGATTTAGATTGGTTAATAGAAATATATACAGATAGACCAATGGATTGACAGATTTAGATATAAAAATAAATATATCAAATAAATATGTTAATATATACATATGGATAGACAGATTTAGATAAACACATAGAAATAGATTATAGACATAGATAGACAGATGTAGACTGACATAAAAGATAGATCAGCAAACATGGATGGACAAATGTAGATAGACAGGAAAATATTTCAGTAGACATAGATAGACTGAAATGAATAAACTAAAATAAATAAATTAATAGACATAATGTAGATAGACAGATTTAGATAGACACAAATAGATATAATAATAAACATACACAGATGGATTAACAGATGTAGAGAGGCATAAAAATAGATATATTTAGATACAGATATATGGATAGACAGACTTAGTTAGACATAGGAATAAGATAACAGACACAGACAGACAGAATAACAGAGAGATGCAGATAGACATATAAATATATCAACAGATATAGGTAAAAAGATTTAGATAGACACAAATGAATATATTTATAGACAAAGACACATAGATTGATAGACAGATGCAGATAGATACAAATAAATAGATTAATAGACAAAGACACAGAAGTGGATAGACAGATGTAAATAGACATAAAAAGAATAAATAGACAAAGATACAGAGGTGGATAGACAGATGTAGATAGACATAAAAAGATAAATAAATAGACAAAGACACAGAAGTGGATAGACAGATGTAAATAGACATAAAAAGAATAAATAGACAAAGATACAGAGGTGGATAGACAGATGTAGATAGATATAAAAAGAATAAATAGACAAAGACACAGAAGTGGATAGACAGATGTAGATAGACATAAAAAGAATAAATAGACAAAGATACAGAGGTGGATAGACAGATGTAGATAGACATAAAAAAAAAACAATAGATTGATAGATAAAGATACAGAGCTGAATAGACAGATGTAGATCGATAAAAATAGATAGATTAATAGACAAAGACACAGAGGTGGATAGACAGATGTAGATAGACATACAAACAATAAATAGACAAAGACACAGAGGTGGATAGACAGATGTAGATAGACATAAAAAAAAACAATAGATTGATAGACAGAACAGACCCAGATCTATCACTCCCTCAAAAAAGGTCGATAGACATAAAAAGAATAAATAGACAAAGATACAGAAGTGGATAAACGGATGTAGATAGACATAAAAAAAAAAACAATAGATTGATAGACAGAACAGACCCAGATCTATCACTCCCTCAAAAAAGGTCGATACAATCCATCATAATTCAGGGCGTTCTAGGGGGGGGGGGGGAGGGGGGAGATCGCGATTCCGAAGAAATAGTTCGAAGATAAAGTTTTCTGAAAGTGAGTGATCGTCTTGAAGAGAGGGGGGAGAGGAGGGGGGAGGAGGGGGGAGGAGGTGGAGAGGGGGAGAGTGGGGGAGGAGGGGTGAGAAAGGGGAGGAGGGGCAGGGGTGGAGAGGGGAGAAAGGGGAGGAGTGGGGGAAGAGGGGATGAGGAGGTGGATAGGAGAGAGTGGGGGATGGAGAGAAGAGGAGTGGGGGAGGAGGGGGTGAAGAGGTAGAGAGGAGAGAGAGGGGGGAGGAGGGGTGAGAAAGGGGAGGAGGGGTTGGGGTGGAGAGGGAGGGAAAGGGGAGGAAGGGGGTGAGGGGTAGGGGTGGAGAAGGAGAGAGAGTAGGAGGGGTAGGGGTGGAGAGAGAGTAGGGGAGAAGGGGTAGGGGTGGAGAGGGAAGGAGAGTAGGGGAGGAAGGGGGTGAGGAGGCAGAGAGGAGAGAGTGGGGGAGGAGGGGTAGGGGTGGAGAGGGGAGGAAGGGAAGGAGGAGGAGGGAGGGGAGGAGGAGGGATAGGAGGTGGAGAGGAGAGAAAAGAAAGGTGGAGTAGGGGTGGAGACGGGAGGAAGGGGAGGAAGGGGAGGAGGGGGTAGGGGGAGAAACAAGAGGAGACGGGGATAGGGAGGGAAGGAAGGGGGAGAGGAGAAAATGCGAAAGGGTTAAGGAGGGGAGGGAGAGGGAGAGTGTGGGGGAGAGGGAAAGGAGTAGAGAGGGGAGAGTGCTGCGGAGGGGGAGAGAAGAGGGGGGTAAGGAAGGAAGGAAAAGGAGGGAGTAAGGAGAGAAGGAGAGTGAGAGGGAAGAATGCAAGGGAGGGTGGAGGGACTGGAGGGGGAAGGAGGTAAGAAAAGGAGAGGGAAAGAGGGAGTAGGGAGGGGGAGGGCGAGAGGAGGAAAGGAGAGTTGGGAATAAAGGAAGAGAGGAGGAAAGAAAGGACAGCGTGATGGAAAAGGAGAGAGTGGGAAAGGGATAATGAGAGGGAGAAGAAGAAGGAAGAAGAGGAAAGAAAGAAAGATGGGGAGCAGAAGGAGGGAGGAAGAGAGGAAAGAAGATAAGGAGAATGAAAGGGAGAGGGAGATAGGAAGGGAGATCTAGGAATCAAAGGGAGGAAGATAGAGGTAAAGAAAATTACCAAATCAGAAAGATAAATGAAAAGGAGGAGTAATAAAAGGGAAGAATGGAGAGAGAAAGAGAGAGAGAAGCACACAGACAGACTGACAGACAAAGAGAAAGAGAGACAGAGAGACAGGCACACACACACACAGATAAAGAGAGAGAAAGACAGACAGACAGAGAAGAGCGAGAGAGAGACAGACAGAGAGAGAGAGAGAGAGAGAGAGAGAGAGAGAGAGAGAGAGAGAGAGAGAGAGAGAGAGAGAGAAGAGAGGAGAGAGAGAGAGAGAGAGAGAGAGAGAGAGAGAGAGAGAGAGAGAGAGAGAGAGAGAGAGAGAGAGAGAGAGAGAGAAGAGAGAGAGAGAGAGAGAGAGAGAGAGAGAGAGAGGAGAGAGAGAGAGAGAGAGAGAGAGAGAGAGAGAAAGATGGAGAGAAAGATGGAGAGAGAGAGAGAGAGAGAGAGAGAGAGAGAGAGAGAGAGAGAAAGGAGGGAGGGAGGGAGCCAGAGAAAATCCTGTGATCTTATGGAAAAAAAATGAAATGCGTTTTAACTCCTTTTTCCAGAGACTAATTAACCTGATCTTATCACACGTGAGAAGTATGCAAGTGGCTTGTGGGAGGGATAGGGGGGGGGGGGGAGGTGGGGGGAAGAGGAAGAAAGAGGGAGGGAAAGGGAGAAAGGTAAATTTCTATCTATCTGTCTATCTATCTATCTATCTTTCTTTCTTTCTTTCTCTCTCTCTCTCTCTCTCTTTCTCTGTCTGTCTGTCTCTCTCTTTCTCTTCTTCTCTTTCTCTCTCTTCCCCTTTCTCTCTCTCTCTCTCTCTCTCTCTCTCTCTCTCTCTCTCTCTCTCTCTCTCTCTCTCCTCTCTCTCTCTCTCTCTCTCTCTCTCTCCCTCCCTCTCTCTCTCTCTCTCTTTCCTCTCTTTTTTAATTATATCTCTTCAAATTGACTTTTATATTCCTATCTATCCATGTGCATCAAAATCACATCTAATCTAATCACGTGTATAAACAAATAAAACGAATAAATATACAAATGAATAAACAAACAAATAAAACAACACACATAAACCCCAAGCAGGAAACGGAATAACGGCTTTTCCCATTTCGACCAATCACGCGCCAGATCAGCAGGTCGAACGAGAGTTTGAATTGACCAATCACCAGCCAGGAAATTGAACGACCGTAAACTGCGCGCTATTGGGGTCGTTAAGCGTCGAGTTGGACTTTATGGTGTTGATGGTGGTTGTCTAAGGTCGTAGCGTTGTTCTAGGTCGTAGTAATGCGTTCGTAGGTGGTTTTAGAAGTCGTTCTTGGTATAACGACGCGTGGTTTTTAACGGTCGTTATGATATGTTGATAGGTGGTATAATGGTCGTTCTGATATGATTAGAGATAGTCTAAAAAGTCGTGCTGATATGGTAATAGGTGTTAAAGGTCGTACTGATATGATAATAGATGGTTCCAAAGGTCGTACTGATATAAATTAAGGTGTTTTATAAGTCGTAATGATATGATAATAGGTGCTTGTAATGCTCGTACTAACATGATAACGGATGAACTCAAAAAAGTCGTACTAACATATAAACAAATGGTCTACAAGGTCGTACTAACGAATTTAGGGTATCATTTCAGATAAATAAAAGTCGTATTTACAATACTGAAGAGGAATGATCATATGTGGTCGTACTTAGATCGCCAAATTCAATAGATTTAGTGGTGGATGGTCGTGCTATCTCTGTTGCCATGGGAACGACCCTTGTACTTACAGAGACTAATTAACATAACAGATATCACGTACATTGGTCGTTGGCGCCACGTGGACTAATTATGGAAGCGAATTATGGTAGAAATTAATTAATTAATAAAAAAAAAATACAGAAATAAATATATAGATAAGACTGACAAGTAATTAAAAAAAACAGGTAGATTTTTTTTTCTTTTTCTTTTTAAAAACAGGTTGATTTTTTTTCCTTTTTTTTTCTTTTCTTTTCTTCTTTATTGTCTAAATGGAAGCGAATTACGGTAGAAATTAATGAATTAATGAGAAAAATACAGAAATGAATAAATAGATAAGATTGACAAGTAATTGAAAAAACAGGTTGATTTTTTTCTTTTTATTTTCTTCTTAATTGTCTAAATGGAAGCGAATTATGGTAGAAATTAATGAATTAACGAAAAAATTAAATACAGAAATAGATAGATAGATAAGATTGACAAGGAATTTCTAAAACAGGTTGATTTTTTTTTCTTTTTCTTTTTAAAAACAGATTGATTTTCTTTTCCTTTTTTTCTTTTCTTATCTTCTTTATTGTCTACGTGGAAGCGAATTATGGTAGAAATGAATGTATTAATGAAAAATTCAGAAATAAATAAATAGATAAGATTGACAAGTAATTGAAAAAAACAGGTTGATTTTTTTCTTTTTCTTTTCTTCTTTATTGTCTAAATGGAAGCGAATTATGGTATAAATTAATGAATTAACGAAAAAAAATACAGAAATAGATAAATAGATAAGATTGACAAGGAATTTCTAAAACAGGTTGATTTTTTTTTCTTTTCTTTTCTTCTTTATTGTCTAAATGGAAGCGAATTATGGTAGAAATTAAGGAATTAACGGAAAAAAATACAGAAATAGATAAATAGATAAGATTGACAATTGAAAAAACAGGTTGATTTTTTTCTTTTTCTTTTCTTTATTGTCTAAATGGAAGCGAATTATGGTAGAAATTAAGGAATTAACGAAAAAAAAATACAGAAATAGATAAATAGATAAGATTAGCAAGGAATTTCCAAAACAGGTTGATTTTTTCTTTTCTTTTCTTTTCTTTTTTTATTGTCTATGTTTATTGGTATAAGTATTTTATTTTTATTTTTCTGTAATCCCATGTAATCAAACATAAGATAAGAAAATACGTAATATTTCATAAATAACTTTAAAGAAAAGTTTGTCTTCAAAGCCATTACCATTATTATTTCATTATAGTTATTATCAACATGATTATAATTAGTCATTATTATCATCATTACTATCATCATCAAGATTATTGTCATTATTGTTATCATTATAATCATTAGCATTATCATCATTACTATTATAATTATAGTTGTTATTATCATCATCATCATTAGTAATAAGAGTAATAGAATCATTATTGCTACTAATATTATCATTATTATTGTCATCATCATCATCACCATCATCATCATCATTATCCTCATTACTATCCCCTTAATCATTACCATTCCTACCACAACCCTTTTTATTCCAACCTGTCTATACTATCCACTTCGCAAAACAAAAAACACCCCCAAAAAATAGAAAACAACAAAAAAAAACAGAAAAAAACAGTCAAAAAGAAAAAGAAATGAAAACAAAAAACAAAAACAGAAAAAAATGTCAAAAAAGAAAAAAAAAACTAAAACGAAAAAAACAGAAAAAAAAACAATCAAAAAGAAAAAAATAGTAAACAAAAACAAAAACAAAAAAAAATGTCAAAAAATAAAAAACAAAAAAAAACAAAGCTAAAAAAAACAGAAAAGAAAAAAAAACAGACAAAAAGAAAAAGATGGGGAAAAATTATAAAAAAAAAAACAGAAAAAAAACAGTCAACACATCCAGTAACAGTACACAGCATCTTCCTGGCTCTTGCAAAGGACACCTGGAGATGACAGATCCTTGAAGGGACTCTACAGGGTGTCCGGGCGAGGATGCTGTGTCTCTCTCCCACCGGATCAGGTAGGATGCTGAACACGGGAGAGGGAGTGTACTGAGTGTAGAAAAATAAAGAAAGAAAGAAAGAAAGAAAGAAAGAAAGAAGGAAAGAAAGAAAGAAGGAAAGAAAGAAAGAAAGAAGGAAAGGAAAGAACAAAAAAAAAAATATATATATATATACATATATATATATATATATATATATATATATATATATATATATATATATATATATATATATATATATGTGTGTGTGTGTGTGTGTGTGTGTGTGTGTGTGTGTGTGTGTGTGTGTGTGTCTATGTGTGTGTGTGTGTGTGTGTGTTCCTACTATTGTTATTGGTGGTAGTGTTGTCGTTGTTAATATTATTATCATTATCATTTTATTTTATTTTATTTTATTGTTATCATTATTATTTTTCTATTTTATTTATTTTATTATTATTATTATTATTATTATTATTATTATTATTATTATTATCATATGTTGATTATTATTTGCATTTTCATTATCAGAACTATCACCATCATTATCATTATCATCATTAGTGCTATCATCATTATCTTTATCCTTACTATCATTATCATTATCTTTTTTCAGTACTATAATCATCATCATTATCAGTATCATTAAAATCATCATCATCAATTACTATTATTCCCAATCTCACCATAGTAAAATAGAAATAATAGTGATGGTAATAATGATAATGATAATAATAATGATAATAATAATAACAAAAGTAAAACGACAACTTTTAGAAAGACAAAATTATCATAAAATCTTTTCGCAAAATATGATCAACCTTTTCCCTTCTTTTTCAATTTCTCCTTTTTTTTTCCTTTTTTTTATTTCTCTTTTTTTTCTTCCTTTTTTCGTGACCTCTGCAATAACTACGCGACCTTTTCGGATCTCGTTAATTGTTGACGCGAGAAGCTCAGGAGGAGAAGGAGGAGGAGGAGAAGAAGGAGGACTAGGATGAGGAGAAGGAAGAGGAGAATAGGAGGAGGAGGAGGAGAAGAAGGAGGACTAGGATGAGGAAGAGGAGGAGAAAGAAGGGGAGGAGGAGGGAAATGAGGACTAGTGAGAGGAAGAGGAGGAGGAGGGTTAGGAAAAGAAGTACTAGGAGGAAGAGGAGGAGGAGAAGGACTAGGGAAGGGAGGAAGAGGAGGAGGAGAAAAAGGACTAGGAGGAAGAGTGGAAGGAGGAGGAGGATAAGAAGGCCTAGGAGGAAGAGGAGGAAATGAGGGAAGGGGAGGAGACGGAGGAGAAGAAGGACTAGGGGGAAGAGAAGGAGGAGGAAGAGGAGGAGAAGAAGAAGAAGGACTAGGAGGAAGAGGAGGAAGCGGAGAAGAAGGATTAGGAAGAGGATGAGAAGAAGGAGGAAGAGGAGGAGAAGGACTAGGATGAAGAGGAGGAGTAGAAGAACTAGGAGGAGGAGGAGGATAAGGAGGACGAGGAGGAGGAGAAGAAAAGGACTAGGAGGAGGAAGAGGAAGAGGAGCTCAGAAAACGAAATTCCTTGTTTCTGCTTTTCTCTTTTCTTCCTTCTGTTTTGCTTTCTAGTGTTTATCAAGATATCTATCTATCTATCTGTCTCTATATCTAGATATCTGTATTTATTTATCTGTCTGTCTGTCTGTCTGTATATATATCTAAATATATACATCTATGTATATATCTATCTAATTATCTCCATCTATAGCTATATATCTATCCTTCTTTTTATCTATCTATCATTCTATCTATCACTCCCTTCCTCTTCCAAATTTTATATTCTACACCCTTTCTCCCTCCTTTCTCTTCTTCCTTCTTTATCCACCGTTCTCATACTCAGAGAGAGAGAGAGAGAGAGAGAGAGAGAGAGAGACAGAGGCAGACAGACAGAGAGAGAGAGAACGAGAGATAGAAAAAAAATAGAGAAAGAGAGGTAGAGAGAGAGAGAGAGAGAGAGAAACCAATCTCACACACAAAAAACAACAGCCAGACAGACAAAGAAACAAACAAATCCACAGACAGGAAGAATCGAACCAAACAGACATTGAAAAAGACAGAGAGACAAAGCAAAAGGTACTTTATCAGCAAGAGATTAGACTCGGAGGAACACCCCCCCCCCTCCCCCCGCCCGTATCTCCGAGTGACAGCTACTCTCTCTCTCGCCCTCGTGGAAGGAAATGTCAAAATCAAACTCTAAAATCTAATCCGACAGAAGCAATTGAAGAGCTCGGATTCGTGATGGAGTGAGACGGAAAGTCGGTGGGTTGGAGGTGGTGTTTTTATTTTGTTGTTGTTGTTGTTGTTGTTGTTTTGGGTTCTCTTTCTATCTCTCTCTCTTTATCGATCTATCTGTCTTTGTCTATCTCTATCTCTCCCTCTCTCTCTCTCTGTCTCTCTCTCTCTTTGTTTCTCTCTCTCTCTCTCTCTCTCTCTCTCTCTCTCGCTCTGTCTCTCTCTCTCTCTTTCTCTCTCTCTCTCTCTCTCTCTCTCTCTCTCTCTCTCTCCCTCTCTTTATCTATCTACCTGACTATCTACCTACCCGCCTTACTCTTCCTCTTTCACTCTTCCCCTTCCTCTTTCTCTCGTTCTTTCTCTCTCTATCTATCTATCTATCTATCTATCTCTCCATCTCTCCATCTCCCTCTCTCCCTCTCTCCCTTTCAACTTCTCTCCCTCTCCCTCTCCCTCTCTTCCTTTCTACCTCTTTCACTTTCCCTTTTCCCCTTTCTCTCTCTCTCTCTCTCTCTCTCTTTCTCTCTGCTTCTCTCTTTCCCTCTCCATCAGGTATTGATATTTTTCGTATGAATTTATGCAAACCCGAAAATTATATGCAAATGTGAGAGAAACTTCGAGAAGCAGAAGAGGGACCGAAGCTCATTCGAGGAATCTAGAATTTATGTGTTTGTTCTGTGTTTGTTTTGTGTTTGTTCTGTGTTTGTTTTGTGTTTTTGTGTTTGTTTTGTGTTTGTTCTGTGTTTGTTTTGTGTTTTTGTGTTTGTTTTGTGTTTGTTCTGTGCTTGTTCCGTGTTTGTTTTGTGTTTGTTTCCGTGTTTGTTTTGTGTTTGTTTTGTGTTTGTTCTGTGTTTGTTTTGTGTTTTTGTGTTTGTTCTGTGTTTGTTTTGTGTTTGTTCTGTGTTTGTTTTGTGTTTTTGTGTTTGTTCTGTGTTTGTTTTGTGCTTGTTTTGTGTTTGTTTTGTGTTTGTTCTGTGTTTGTTTTGTGTTTGTTTTGTGTTTGTTCTGTATTTGTTTTGTGTTTGCTCTGTGTTTGTTTTGTGTTTGTTTTGTGTTTGTTTTGTGTTTTGTGTGTTTGTTTTGTGTTTGTTTTGTGTTTGTTTTGTTGTTTGTTTTGTGTTTGTTCTGTATTTGTTTTGTGTTTGTTCTGTGTTTGTTTTGTGTATTTGTGTTTGTTCCGTGTTTGTTTTGTGTTTGTTCTGTGTTTGTTGGTGGGTGGGTGTGTTTGTGTTTTGTTGGAGTGAGTATGAGCGTTGGATCCTATCTGTGTTACCGATCTCACATGTGTACCTCTCTACCTATGGGCTTCTCCTACTCACACGTGTACCTCTGTACCTGTAGACTTCTCCTACTCACACGTGTACCTCTCTACCTGTGGGCTTCTCCTACGCACATGTGTACCTGTCTACCTGTGGACTTCTCTAACGCACACGTGTACCTCTCTACCTGTGAGGCTTCTCCTACTCACATGTGTACCTCTATACCTGGGGGACTCTCCTACTCACACGTGTACCTCTGTACCTGTAGACTTCTCCTACTCACACGTGTACCTCTCTACCTGTGGGCTTCTCCTACGCACATGTGTACCTGTTTACCTGTGGACTTCTCCTACGCACATGTGTACCTCTCTACCTGTGGGGTTTCTCCTACGCACATGTGTACCCATTTCCCTGTGGGTTTCTACTCCTCTCATGTGTACCTATCTACCTGTGCGTTTCTACTACTCACATGTGTACCTCTGTACCTGTGGGCTTCTCCTACGCACACGTGTACCTATTTACCTGTAGACTTCTCCTACGCACACGTGTACATATTCACCTGTGGGTTTCTCCTACGCACATGTGTACCTCTGTACCTGTAGACTTCTCCTACGCACACGTGTACCTCTCTACCTGTGGGGCTTCTCCTAATCACATGTGTACCTATTTACCTGTGGGACTCTCCTACGCACACGTGTACCTCTCTACCTGTGCGTTTCTACTCCTCACACGTGTACCTATTTACCTGTAGACTTCTCCTTCTCTCATGTGTACCTATCTACCTGTGGGGCTTCTCCTACTCATACGTGTACCTCTCGACCTGTGGGGCTTCTCCTGCGTACATATCCGTGTGTTTGCGAGTTCCCCTTAGCATGTAAACCAACCCACCCTCTGTTATTTCTCTACAGATGTGATTTCGTCTGCATGTATTAATCCGGAAATGCTTTCATGAGGTCGCCCTGCGCATGATAAAGGGTGTCAAAATCATGCATTCACAGATAAGGGAGGGGGCAAGGAGGGAGGTGAGGGAGGGGGAAAGGAGGGAGGTGAGGGAGGGGGAAGGAAAGGGGTGAGGGAGGGGGAAAGGAGGGGGTGAGGGAGGGGGAATGGAGGGGGTGAGGGAGGGGATGAAGGAGAAGAAAGGGAGAAATGAGGGGAGGGGAGGAGGGAGATGAGGGAGGGGGAAGGGAGGAGGAGTATGAAGGAGAGAAGAAAGAGAGATAAGGGAGGGACGAAACGAAGGAGATGAGGTAGAGGGAAAGGGAGAAGTGAGGAGAGGAAAGGGAGGGTATGAGGGAGAAGAAAGGGGGATATGAAGGAGAAGAAAGGGAGAAATGAGGGAGAGATAAGGGAGGAGGAAAGGAAGGAGATGAGGGAAAGGGAGAAGTGAGGAGAGAGGAAAAGTAGGGGAAGGGAGAAATGAAGGAGAGGGAAGGGGGGATGAGGGAGATGAAAGGGAGATATCAGGGAGAAAAGAGGAGGAGATGAAAGGGGAAGTTAGGGAATGAGGGAGAGGGAAGGGAGAGAAAAAAGGAGAGATGAGGAAGAAGAGAGGAGTGAATTAGAGAAAAAAAAGAGCATGTGAGATAGAAAAAGGGAAGAAATCAGGGAGGAGAAAGAAGGAGTTAACGAAGAAAGGAAAAGAAAGAGAAAATAGAAAGAGATGAGGAGGAATGAGAGCAGCCAATCCCTCCACTCCCACCATACCCCCCCCACCCCATCCCGACGTCCCAATAAAAGAAGAATCTTGAAGAATCCGCAAAGAAAACTCCAAGGATTCAGCTCCCAGGACTCCCGTAGGACTCCCGTAGGACTCCCGTAGGACTCACTCTCCCAGGACTCTCCCAGGATTCCCGTAGGACTCACTCTCCCAGGACCCTCCCAGGACTCTCGTAGGACTCTCCCAGGACTCACTCTCCCAGGACTCCCGTAGGACTCACTCTGCCAGGACACTCGTAGGACTCTCCCAGGACTCTCGCAGGACTCACTCTCCCAGGACTCTCCCAGGACTCACTCTCCCAGGACTCTCCCAGGACTCACTCTCCCAGGACTCTCCCAGGACTCACTCTCCCAGGACTCTCCCAGGACTCACTCTCCCAGGACTCTCCCAGGACTCACTCTCCCAGGACTCTCCCAGGACTCTCCCAGGACTCACTCTCCCAGGACTCTCCCAGGACTCACTCTCCCAGGACTCTCCCAGGACTCACTCTCCCAGGACTCTCCCAGGACTCACTCTCCCAGGACTCTCCCAGGACTCTCCCAGGACTCACTCTCCCAGGACTCTCCCAGGACTCACTCTCCCAGGACTCTCCCAGGACTCACTCTCCCAGGACTCTCCCAGGACTCTCCCAGGACTCACTCTCCCAGGACTCTCCCAGGACTCACTCTCCCAGGACTCTCCCAGGACTCTCCCAGGACTCACTCTCCCAGGACTCTCCCAGGACTCACTCTCCCAGGACTCTCCCAGGACTCACTCTCCCAGGACTCTCCCAGGACTCCCGTAGGACTCACTCTCCCAGGGCTCTCCCAGGACTCTCGCAGGGACCTTCTCCATGATGCCTCCTCTCTCACCCCCTCCTCCCTCCAGCTCCCCCTCCCCTCCCCCTCCACACTCCATTTCCCCTTTTCCTTACTGGCTTCTAGCCCTCTTCCATCACCCCCCTTCCCCTTTCTTTCTTCTTCAGCCCTTCACTCTCGCCTTCCAGTCCCCTTCTAGCCCCCCACTCCCCCCCCAGTCCCTCTCTCCTCTAACCCTCTTCTAGTCTAACTCCAACCCCCCCCCCGCTCCCCCTTTTCAGTCCCCATCCCACCTTCCACCCCATCCCTTCCACCCCTCTCTTCCCCCCTCCAGGCTCTCCCTCCTCCTGCCCCTCCCCCACCCCCTCTCTAGGCTCTCCCTCCTCTAGCCCTTCTTCCACCCCCTTCTCCAGCCTTCCTTCCAGCGCCCCTCCTCTAGCCCTGCCCCCCTGCCAGCCCCCTTCCAACCCCTCCCCCCCTCCTCCAGGCCCTCCCTCCTCCAGCCCTTCTTCCATCCCCCCACTCCAGCCCCTGCCCTCCCCCCCCCACCTCCAGCCCTGCTCTCCTCTCCCACAACCCCAGGCCATTCCATCCTATTAAAACCTCTGGGGGAAAAGTTCAGATATCGATCCTGTTGTTGTTGTTGTTGATCTTGTTGTTGTAATATTTTTGTTTTTGTTGTTGATATTGTTGTCATATTTTTTGCTGAAATATTGTTTGTTGTTGTTGATGTTATTGTCTTATTTTTCGTTGTCGTTATATTTTTTGTTTTTGTAATATTTTTTGTTGTTGATGCTATTGTTGTCATATTTTTCGTTTACATGAGCGTTTCTTGTTATTGATATTGCTGTTGTTGATGATGTCATAATTGCATTTTGTTGTAATTTTTGTAATATTTTTTGTTGTTGATGTTGTCATAATTGTATTTTGTTGTTGTTGCTGTTTTTGTTCTTTGTTTGCCTTTGTGTGCCTGAGATATAGATTCGCGTGGATTTATGCGGATACAAACGGATACTTTTGCAACACAGACCTAAAATATCCACATGCGGCCGGTTTGTTAGAATTGTATGAGGCCCGACCCAAAGAATATTCGCATACTTGACAGGCATAAATAAAGAAATAAATGGATATTTACCAGTCTAGACATGCATACCAACCGGCAAATAGATGGTTCAATGTATATGTCTCAGATATACGGACAGATATGCCTTTATTTCTGCATCTGTATTTATGAAAATTCATCGGGTCGGGCCTGGTGCAATTTTAACAAACCGCGGCAGACGACATACTGCTTGTGAAGCGTATGTTGACGTAAGTGCATATTGATAGATATTTAGTCAATATTGCATCTTTCCTTTTTCATTTCCTGCGTGCAGCTCGTGATTGTACTGCATATCATATACTGCTTCGAAGTATTTCGTGCAAGACTCGTGGGGGGAGGGGGAGAGAGTAAGGGAGAGAGAGAGAGAGAGAGAGAGAGAGAGAGAGAGAGAGAGAGAGAGAGAGAGAGAGAGAGAGAGAGAGAGAGAGAGAGAGAGAGAGAGAGAGAGAGAGAGAGAGAGAGAGAGAGAGAGAGAGAGAGAGAGAGAGACAGACAGAGAAACGGTGAAAGGGTGAGAGAGAGAGAGAGAGACAGACAGACAGACAGATAAACAGAGACAGAGCTAAGCAATGCACGAAAGCAAAATCATACACGAGACAAAAAGAACAAAAAACTAAAACTAACAATGATGGAGAAAGCACAAACCACGAAGAGAAGAAAAAGAGGGGAAAAAACGAGAAGGAGAATTAAAGAAGAAAGAGACAGAGACCAAAAAGAGAGAGAAAGAGAGGGAAGACAAAAGGAAGGAACAAAAACTTAAACAATGATGGAAAAAACACAAACCACGAAGAGAAGAAGAGGAAAAAACGAAAACAAAAACGAGAAGGAGAATCAAAGAAGAAAGAGTCACAAAGAGACAGAGACCACAAAGAGAGAGAAAGAGAGGGAAGGCAAAGGGAAGGAACAAAAACCAAAATTAGCACTAACTAAAACAAACAATGATGGAGAAACCACGAACAGAAGAAGAGGAAAAAACGAAAAAACGAGAAGGAGAATCAAAGAAGAAAGATACACAAAGCGACAGAGACCAAAAAGAGAGAGAAAGAGAGGGAAGACAAAAAGAAGGAACAAAAACTAAAACAAACAATGATGGAGAGAAGAAGAAGAGGAAAAAAACGAGGAGAATTAAAGAAGAAACAGACACAAAGCGACAGAGACCAAAAAGAGAGAGAAAGAGAGGGGAGACAAAAGGAAGGAACAAAAACTAAAACAATCAATAATGGAGAGAAGAAGAAGAGGAAAAAAACGAGAAGGAGAATTAAAGAAGAAAGACACACAAAGCGATAGAGACCAAAAAGAGAGAGAAAGAGAGGGAAGACAAAAAGAAGGAACAAAAACTAAAACAAACAATGATGGAGAGAAGAAGAAGAGGAAAAAACGAAAAGGAGAATTAAGAGAAGAAACAGACACAAAGCGACAGAGACCACAAAGAGAGAGAAAGAGAGGGAAGACAAAAGGAAAGAACAAAAACTTAAACAAACCACGAACAGAAGAAGAGAAAAAAAACGAAAAAATCGAGAAGGAGAATTAAAGAAGAAAGATACACAAAGCGACAGAGACCAAAAAGAGAGAGAAAGAGAGAGGAGACACACGACGTAACCGCTTCCTATAAGCCAGTCTAGCGGTGAAGGAGATCTCTGTTCACCCTTTGAACTGTTCCCAGAGGACGTGTTTCCCTTCCTGTCGAACATTCAAAACATGCTTATCAAAGTCTCGGGATTTGCATGAAAATAAAGAGTGGAAGAGGAAGAGAGAGAAGAGGAGAAGGAGAGGGAGGGAGAGAGATTAAGAGAGAGGGAGAATTGGGGCGGGAGGTTGGGAGAAAAGGAAGGTGGGAGGGAAGGAGGAAAGAGTGAGAGAGATGGAGGGCTAGTGACAGATCTCTTCCCTCTCGCCCTCCCTCTCTCCTTCCCTCCCTTTCTCTCTTTCTCTCTCTCTCTCTCTCTCTCTCTCTCTCTCTCTCTCTCTCTCTCTCCATCCCTTCCTCCCTCCTTCCCTTCCTACCCCTCTCCCTTCCTTCCCACCCCTCTCCCTCCCTCCCTCCCTCCCTCTCTCCCTCCCTCTCTCTCTCCCTCTCCCTCTCTCTCTCTCTTCACATATCCAACGCGACCCGAACTAAGCCTCGCAGATGGACCCGCAGTGCCAAGCTCAAAGTGCCAGACCACGGAAAAGTTGAAGTGGCACTGTGAGGAGGGGGGAGGGGGAGAGGTGGGGAGGTGGGGGGAGACGGTAAGAGAACTAGAAGGGAAAGGAAGGAGAGAAAGAGGTTTGATTTTGTTATTGTTGTTATTATTGTTATTATTTTCTTCGTTACCGTTGTTATTGTTGTTGTTGTTGTTGTCATTATCATCATCATTATCAATATTATCATTATTATCATTATCATCGTCAATTTTGTCCATTATCTTATCATCATCAGCATCATCATTACCATTTTCATCATTGTCGTTATTACTATCATTACTTTTCTTAAGGTTCTATTAAGGCGAATCTATTACTTTGAGTGCGCCTCGCTATAGAAACATTTTTAACCATTTCCTTCTTTATTTTATAAACAAATGATAATAAGCAAGAGGTATATCACATTCGGTTCTTAAATATTTGCAATAAAGTTTATAAGAACAAAAAAAGAATTAATATTCTCTTCTATTATCTTGGTTAACTTCTAAATTTAATTCTACTTAACAGCTCTCTTTGGCTACCAATTTTAGATCACTACCTTAGTTAATTCTACTTTACAACTCTCTCTCTCTGACTACCAATTATAAATAAATAAACCTTTCTATACATATGATAAAAAAACAAACGTGAGACGAGACAGTCACCCCTTCACCCCCCCCCCCGTATCTTCCCATTGTTTACATGGACGATTAAGTGATCGACCCTTCTCCTCTACCTTTCTCTATCCTTTCCTACACTTTACCTTGGCCTTTATTTACAATCCCAATCTATCCCTTGGCGTAATCGAAATTGTCTCTTTCAACTAATTCCATTGCTGTATCCATGGACCAAATAAACAAATAGATAAATAGATAAATATTTCCTGTCAACAACGGTCAGCTGTAAACATGGCGTGTTTGTGTCCCTTTATTTCTTCAACCTTTCTCTCTGCGTGTGTGAGGAGACCAAGCACGCTGTCTCTGTTTACCACAATTACACATGGATTCAATAATTATATTAATTCACTTATTAAGCTTTACACCCTTTAATTTCCGGGTGAAACTAGATTTTTAATATCCGGCATTTAACACACCAGCCTGCGGGAGAAGAGCACGGATGCCATCTGACAAAAAGCGGTGACCTCATTCCTGTTCCCCCCCCCCACCCACCCCCACCCCCAATTAAATCGTTATCATTCAAGAGAACCAATCCCTTATAGATAATCATCATAATTTGCTCCATTGATTATACCACTAAGTTCTGTTATATTGACATGCCTTCAAAATTAAAACAGGTAAAACATTTTGGTTGGGTTTGGCAATTCTA